>NC_046988.1:10556864-10746864 GCF_009769545.1 Cyclopterus lumpus
GACCACCACATCAATTTCTCTCTCTCGCTCTCTCTTTTGACATATATGTACATGTGCATATGAGTATTTGTATCCCTGTGTGCTTCCATGTGCAAATGTGCGCATATTATTGAGCTCCACGGCGAGGTCAGCAGCAGCAAAATAGACAATGAAAAAGAGCAGAGGGGACAGGCACACAGAAGAAAGGTAATTGTGTCACAAGTTCATCTCAGTGAGAAATGTCAGAGAAAGTAGAGAGGCAATGTGATCTCATTAGCTCAAAAGTATCTGAAGAAAGTGCCTGGAAAACATTGAGTAACCAATGGAAAAACAACACATTGAGATGTGACGATACAATAGATTAGATTAGATATGTACTTTATTCATCCCAGGTGGAAATTTCTTAAAGATAAGCAACCAAAATGGATTTAAACTGAGAGACACTGGATTTCATCATTTCAGCACCATGGAGAGAGACGTACATCGACTGCATTTGATTCCATACTACACACTAATCCTTAGATTTCAAATTCACTTTCAATGGATTTGAAAATGTAATGTCCACAATGCTATTCTTCTTTTCTGCCCCTGTGATTACACCCAAATGTAATTAGATGTATGCACCAAAACACCTGTGAGGGTGTTATAAAACAATAATCAATAAACGTGTTCAATCCTAATTGAGTGAACTGTGGTGTGATATGCACAGAGTCTTGATTTGGGAATGTTTCACCACCGTTCACAGATGCAGCGACTGGTTTGAAATGGAGCACCAGCCTGACACGATTGATTTCCAATGACAACGTGTTTTGCTGTGTGTGTGTATGTGTGTATCCCAGGACTTTCTCCTTCAGATCTTCACGGTCTTCAGGATCCTAATCCGACCAGAAATGTTTTCTAAGGACTGGACCGTCATGCGGTTGGTCACCAACAAGTAAGAGCTCACACACACACACACGTCCACACACACAGACACGGCTCTCATCTGCTTAACAGTGCAGAGCCTCGTCTCTCTCCATCGACGGTGTGTTCCACCTCTCGACAGTCCCCTTCAAAAGGTCAATGTGATTTCAATATTTGAACCTCATTATTATGGGACGTAACTCCAAATGTCTCTTTCCTTTCATCGGTGCACTATCACTCTACAAATGGGCCGTCTGAATAGCATGTACATTGTTCAAGGTGATTTGTTCCAACTCTTCCTCTCTTTCTCTTCTTTTAGTGTCATCATCACAACTGTCCTCTACCTTTCTGACGCTCTGAGGAAGAACTTCCTCAACGACAAGTTTGACTACAAGGTAGGAGGCTGTGGATGTGTGTGTGTGTGTGTGGATGTGTGTGTGTGTGTGTGTGTGTGTGTGTGTGTGGATGTGTGTGTGTGTGTGTGTGTGTGGGTGGGTGGGTGTATCTAAACAGGGCTAGAGTACAACAAAGCTGTTTCAATATCAAACAGCCTCACCGACACACACTCGCACACAAATAGACTGGCAGCAAGATTCATATTTATAATACAAGTAATTAATTCATTTATTTTTGTGCACCACAAGTTTCAAAACAAAAGGACACAGACATAAATCAGAGCTAATACCGTTAGTCAGAGGCTTACAATAGACTATAGAATTAACTGGAATGAATGTGATACTCCACTTTGTGACTGAAATGAGCAGCTGTTGCTCTTCAACATGTCACTAAAAAGTAAAATCCATGGACACCTGCTGCAAATTATCTTGTTTACTCAAGCTGGAGAAGGAAGTTGTCTTGCACAGCGTTGACATGATGCACTTTGTTTGCTGTCTTTTTTCAGGTGTGGGACTCGTACTTCTATCTGTCTGTTATATTTATCAACCAGCCCTGTCTTCAGCTGGAGTCCTTCTCTCCCTCCAAGAGGAAGAAGATTCTGGAAAAGTGAGTTCTGGTTGTTTGCAAATGTGTGCACTCTGCTTTCTTTTTGCTCTCACTGGTGATTATATATATATATATATATATATATATATATATATATATATATATATATATATATACATACACACACACACACACACACACACACACACACACACAGAATACTGCAGGCCACACACAATGTACAGGCTACATGCTCACTGCTTCTCTTGGTATTTGCCTTCAGCAAGCACACATTTCTAACAATGACATGCTATCATGCAGGTATGGAGACATGAGGGTGATGATGGGCTGTGAGATCTTCAGCATGTGGCAGAATTTAGGTAAGATGATAACATATTTCAACATGGTTCACATGGAGTGTAAATGTATTCCTGAAACCCACGAGAGGTTGTTTAGAAGGGACTCCGTAACATTTAACTTATTCCAAGTGGTGCTGCAAACAAAGGATTCCAGTCCAGCAGTAGGTTTCTCTCACCACATGTCTGTACATATATCACCATATTTATATTCAGAAGCAGAGAAAGTAGAGACAAATAAATTGTATTATTGTATTATTTATCTTATTTATCTGTAAATAGAAATAGAAAAAAACACTCAGCCTTTTTTCTTTATCCCAACAACTATATGTAACCATGGCAACCAAATGGGTGCTCTTAACCTTTTGTTCTGCTCCGAGTTTGTGATGGATCTGTGCAATTTTGTGTTTTTTATTAGTCGTTTTTATAGTATTTCTGTGTGTTTTTGCCCACCGTTTTTGAAGTCCCTTTATTCGTGTTGTATTTGAGGTCAATATGAATGGAAGTGTGCCCACTAACACTAATGCATTTCAAGTAACACAGACGCTGCGATTGTTATTTAAAATACTGCATAAATTTGGTGAGAGTGCAGTGCCGTGCTTGAAATTAGAGCAGAGTTGGCCAAATTGCCTCTGAAACAAACAACACGCTGTTATCAGGGATGAAGTGAACCTCCATGTTGACTTCTGTCTCTCCTCCAGGGGAACACAAGTTGAACTTCATCCCAGCGATGATTGGTCCATTCCTGGAGGTGACGCTGGTGCCTCAGCCTGATCTGAGGAATGTCATGATCCCCATCTTCCATGACATGATGGACTGGGAGCAGAGACGCAGTGGCAATTTCAAACAGGTATAAAGGTTCTAAAGAGATGAACTTTGCTGAAATTGAATTGCGCGTTTAACCCTCGCATGCATGCACTCTGTCAAAAAGGCACATTATGAAAAGCGCTATATAAATTAAATGCATTATTATTATTATTATTATTATTATTATTATTATTATGTCACAACGTTTTTGTTAATAGCAAACATATGCTTTCCACATAACGCTTATTTAATATTCTCATCATCAAATTATCAGAACTGTGAATATGAAATATGTTTGAGTGATTGTGTGTTACAGTGTAAGGGCAACAATTTAACTATAGTAATGCGAGCTGCTAAGCTTTGAGGTAATTTGTTTATAATAGAAGACACCCACATTATTGCCACTGTCAATTTCAATTTAGATAACACATAAATGTATTACATGCAAAATTAGATTTCTGTGTGAAATAATGAGTGGTGATGCGACTCACAGTTGACAAGGAGGATAAGGTATTCTTTCCCCCACCAGCTTGCACTCCGGCGATGGTGAAAATAAAAGTAATAACATTTTGCCTCTTCTTTGACACGTGACTGACTTTGACGTGAAGGGATGTGAATCGACCACGCCGCTGCGTTTCAAGCTCTAAACCACCCGGGCTGCTGCGCCTCCCCTCGCCATTTCACCGTTATCGTTTGAACTGGCAGCCCCTTTGAGATCGACATGTTTTTTCTTTCTCGCAGGTGGAGGCCAAGCTGATCGACAAGCTGGACAGCCTGATGTCTGAGGGCAAAGGAGATGAGACGTACAGGGAGCTCTTCAACAGCATGTGAGTTAGAGAAAGGAACAGCGATAGGAAGGGGAAATATGGAGAAGTGGGGCGCATGGGTGCATAATTACTTACATCTAATTACCTCGGATTTGAAAGGAAAAGGGGTTGTATTAGGGGGGGCAGTGGGTTATGTAATGCGTCCCATAGAGCCACTCAAGAACTAGCAGTAAAATCACAGTAAATGCTTAAATAAAGATGCCAGTTCAGTATACCAGGAAACTTCCACCAGCATACAAAATAGCTGTTTATTGAGTTCAACGACCTTAATGATGCGGCTGCAACTCGCAGTAAGCGGCCGCTTTATCTGAAAGTGGACATGCCTTCCTTTTAACCCTGGTAGCCAAACAGCACAGATAACAGCGTTACTGCTCAGGGAACGCTTGTTTACCTGAATATAAAAACTGTTAAATGTCTTAAACTGATTGGTAGATTACAGGATATGCTGTCAAAAAAAAAAGTTACTAGTATAAAAGAATAGGCAGTGGGTAGTTGCTTATTGTTGGAATAATAATGAGAGGTAAGTGATCATTATTCACCTTCATATTCACTCAAACCTCCTCTGTGGCCAGTCCCGGTCCACTCTGTCCTTGTGTCTCCAGGTCTGTGCTTCTGCATTCTTAGTGTATGTGCTCACGCTAATGTGTGTGTGTGTGTGCGTGTGTGTATGTGTGTATGTGTGTATCCCTACTTCATTTTTTGCCTGTTCATATTTTTATGTCCACCTTCACAAGGGCCCTATTTGGCCCTACATTTCAACTTAGCTTCCAAAACAACATTCTTGCATTATATGAAGCCATTTCTTTTGATTCACACACACACGTACGTTGATTTTACTATTGCATAGATGTGAATCAAATTGTGATCAATAGTTTATCAATATTCATCTACTGTAATTGTCCCGCTGTCTCTCATAGTCAGTCATTCTCTTTCCCACCATTTCTTTGTGTGAAACATCACAGAAAACAGTGTGATGTCACTGCATATTATTAAGATATCTCTAATCCATATTGTGCAACAGGATATAAGTATTCATTAGGGATCATTATTATTTAAATGCAATTATCCGATGCTTATGATTATGATTTTAGCCTACGTTTATATTTTCTTGCTTAATTGATTTGATGTTTAAGTTTATTTTCCTCATACTAACCCCGCTAACCCCTTAACTAACCTGTGTGAGTGTGTGCTGATATTAATCGTATTAATATTAATTTATTCCGCCTATGCTTCCCGCCTGGAGTAGAATTCCTCTGTTTGGTCCGTACCCTAGGTAAGACTCTCCTCTATGTCCTCTCTATGTCGTCTGTGTGAGGGGGAACAGCAGGGCAGGGTATAACTCCATTTTGGCTGTAAATGTGTGTGTCCAGTTGAGATAACCAATCGAATAACAAATATCTATCTAGGTGGCAAAACAGTATATCAGCTATTGTGATTTATTATAATTTTTTCGCCCCCGTGGGTCTTTTATATGGTTAACTCCCTCAGGCAGGCCAGTAAGCATAGGTGATACTGGTGTTTCCTTCGCCCGCCTTTTCTTTTCTAGTAATTTCTTCTTCCCTTTCCCCTAACCCACCCCCTCCACCACCTTTCCTTTCCCATTTGCTCTCTTTTATCGCTCGTCTCTTTGATCTCAACATCTCTCCGTCTCGTCCCCTCAGCCTGCTGAAGAAGATTGAGAGAGAGACCTGGAGGGAGAGTGGCATCTCTCTGATCGCTACCGTCACCCGCTTAATGGAGAGGCTGCTGGACTACAGGTGAGAGTGCACGCCTACACTCTCGGGCACATGCATATATACGTGATGAATCAATTTAAATCGCGTTTGTGATTTATTAATATTATTAGTTTTTCAATCATTGCTTTGCATGTCTGATGGTGTTTCTCTAACAGGGATTGTATGAAACTGGGAGAAGTGGATGGAAAGAAGATTGGATGTACTGTCAGTTTACTGGTGAGTAGCTGTCACTCCAAGAGTCTGTTTGATTGTCTAAATCTGCATAAGCGAGTGATTTCTGACGAATTATTGTCTTAAAGCATCCATCCACTTTGTATGTTAAGTTCACCTTAACCAACTCTTGGCAACAGCAACAATAAGTGTTTTTTTAAAATATATATATATATATATATATATTTTTGCATAAAGACTTTTTAAAAACGGCTTACGTTTTTTTCCTAGGTTTTCCATCTTAAAGTATTGGAGCAATCTTCATATATTAAATATATGAGCATAGTAATCACACTGAAATGGTTTAATCTGCCCTAATTGTTGCTATTAAGAGTCCTATTAAGTGTGTGATTTCTTCAGTTCAGGCTGTTAAACATAACTTTATAGTTGTGTGTTTTCCGTTTAATATTGTGGAAACTAAGTATATTTCATGTTGTTGACTCATAGACGTAACACAACTCTATTGTTTCTATTGTAAAGCCCTTTTGCCTACTAGGTTTTCCTTATGTAACTGCAGCCATCTGGAAGAGTTCCCGGTTGTGTAGGCAGATGGATCAGAAGTCGCTGCTATTCAGCAGCTAAAATATATTGTTGCACCTCCGCTACCATAGAACACTCTGTCACTTTCTCAAAGTTCTCCTCGTGTGCATCTCCGACTCCCTCTATAATTTTCTTAATCCCTCTCGCTTTCTTTCGATTGCTTTGTCCCTAACCATCGCTGAACCACCTACTGCCCCCTTCCAGAACTTCTACAAAACTGAGCTCAACAAAGAGGAGATGTACATCCGCTACATTCACAAACTGTACGACCTGCACTTTAAAGCACAAAACTACACAGGTACGTGTGTGTGTGGGGGGGGTTGATCCTACTGTATGTGACTCATTTTCCACACACACATTTGTTCCTTAGTGTGTTCAGTGTGAATAAATCATCATGTAGACTAAGTTGCACCTTTTGTAACAATCATTTTCATATTTACAACGACGGAAATATCCCAATGTGTTCCCTGAACTGCTCCCATAATATGCATGCAATCTCGTGACTGTTTGTTTGTGTTTCTGTGTGCCACAGAGGCATCGTACACCCTGCTGCTGTACGATGAGCTACTGGAATGGTCAGAAAGGCCGCTCAGAGAGTTCCTTAACTACCCCATGCAGAGCGAGTGGCAAAGGAAGGAGTATCTGCACCTCACTATCGTCCAGAACTTCGACAGGGGGAAGGTAAGCTTCAACGCAAACGGAAAGGTTCTTGTTTGACATTTCCTCTCTTCAGCCCTTTTGTCACGCACTGCAGCACTGGGTACATGAAGACAGTTGCATGGAGCTTAATGCTATGTTGGTATCTACAAGCTCACATGAATACATAGCAGTTATAAATACATGGAATTTAAGCTCATAAGCTTTAACATTAAACATTAATACTCATGGACAGAAGATTGAGGGCGAGGAGGAGGAGTTCCCCCGCCTATCATTCACATGAAATGAAATCCCCTCATAAGGAAGCAGAGCTGTGAGCTGTACACAGCAACAGCAATACGTATGACTTGCGGTTAGAGATTTAATTTCTACCTGTAGTGAACTGTGACAACGGCTCGAGGCATCAACACATCCTCGGTTTAATCAGAGGAATCTCTGGTGGCTGTAATTAAAGCAGGATCCATATCGTCCTACAATATCCTACACAATAATTCCTTTCAGAAATATTGTGGGAGACGATGACGGCAAGACTTGCGGGCGAAGCGTGACTGACGTTGGTGGTCTTGTGGTTTGGGCAGCTGCTAAGAATAAACAGTGAGATTGTCAGCTTAAACAGACCTCAACTGGTTCAGCATGCAGTCGAATTTGAGAAGTAGTTCACAGGCTTTGCTTTCTGTTCCTCGAGGAACCTTCTCCCACTACTCCTCTCTGCTGATGTTATCTCTGTCCTAACTACCTTTCGCCGCTGTTCTGCCCTCTCAAGGTATTGTGCCATAATTAAAACCCTCCAAAATCTCAGACATGAACACACACAAAAAAAAAAAAAACACAACAGCATCCCTGAAAAAAATAACATAACATAATAATATCATTAAAACTGCCACCCTCGTTACTCATAGACCAATTTCCCTTAATTCTCACAAGCTATACCATCTGCCCGTGCTGCCACACGGAGATCAGGAGGCGGCGCAAAAGGAAAGCTTTTCATTTAATTAGCAAGATGGCTGGGTGCTGCGTGTACCTGCATGAAGAGGTTAGATTCAGCTCTTGATATTTTTGGTTCACCAGTGCCATCCGGTGGGATAACGACAGTCTAGCAGCACCACTGCAGAGCGACTTCTGTTCATATTTGCTCGTCAATCAAAAGGATAGGCATGACCTTCCATCCTATATTCTATATTTGCTTCCTTTTGAGACGGGACACGGTGAGCGTGACGATGACTGTGTGTGTGTGTGTGTGTGTGTGTGTCTTCATGTCTTCAGTGTTGGGAGAATGGCATCATCCTGTGCAGAGAGCTGGCGGACCAATATGAGTCCTACTACGACTACAGGAACTTGAGCAAGATGAGGGTGAGTTGTTTTATAATGAACAATATATAGAGACTGAAGAAGCTTTGTTAGTTGAAGTCTTACCATGTGATGATGAGGTCATTGAGGAAAAATAAGTACTTTTATTCATATTGTGTGCCAACTAATTTATCTATTATGCTTTTGTCAATGCACCAAAGTCCTTATTGATTGCACAATGTTGGGTTTATATTTATTATTGTCATTTATTTCCATTGCCAGATGATGGAAGCCTCCCTCTATGACAAGATCATGGACCAGCAAAGACTAGAACCTGAATTTTTCAGAGTGGGCTTCTATGGAAAGAAGTTTCCTTTCTTCTTACGGGTAAATAAATCTCCATATTTCCTCTTTGTCCGTAGCATTTTGAATAGAGTGATACTTTCACCCGCTCCAAAGAAGATGGAGACCTACAGGAAGGATGAACTTTTCTTATATAAGACTCCTCTAGTGTCGGGTGACATTCAGCAACTCTTATTCAATGCCGGATGTAACTTGGTGGAGTTTGCAGCTGTCAGCTGCAGTTGCAGTGTGCGGCCGCTAGATGTCAAGATAACCCCACGCTGCGCTCTGCTCCTCCTCTGCAGAATAAAGAGTTTGTGTGCCGCGGCCATGACTACGAGCGACTGGAGGCTTTCCAGCAGCGGATGCTCAACGAGTTTCCCCACGCCATCGCCATGCAGCATGTCAACCAGCCCGACCAGACCATATACCAGGCAGACGCGCAGTGTATCCTTCCTATAGACAGAGGCGCATACATAATTAATCCACAAGCGTTGACCATGCTGAGATGACAGTCAAATGTGCGGAAATGCATAAAAAAAAATTACAACAGCACGGGATGGATTCACATGTGCACACGCATGTATGCACGCACACACACACACGCACACACACACACGCATGCACGTATACACACGGAGGCTTCCACACAGCGTGCTTTGTGTTTACATCCACGTAATTACCTGTAATGAAGCACGTGCTTCTATCCTTCCATCTTTCGCAAACTCTTTCTTGTCATCATCAAAGGCTCATTCACAAGAACACACACACACGCACACGCACATACGGTTCTGACTGTTATGTGCAGCATATTGAACCTCATACAAGAAAGCGCTGTCATAATAAGTGAAGCTCTAGAAGGATATAAATATTGAAACGACAGTCACTGGGGTGCCTCAGTTATTTCATTGTGCGCAATAGGCTTAAAAGCAGCAGCGTGTGCCTCAAGGATTCTTTTACCTTGGGTTTGTGTCTGCCTTCACTTCTGATTGTTGGCTGTTTTAGGAACATAAAGGTACTAATTATCAACTCAAGTTACAGTTCATACTCACCTAAAAAGTAATCAATCATACATAAGCACTGTTTTAAAGAGAAATTCAACATTATGAATCTTACGATACTCAAGTAAGTATTAATAATTACAAAACATTTCTCATACGTGTTAAACATTATAAAAACGCCAAATGTAATCTAATATATAATACAGATATGATAGAAACGTACAGAATTCCCAGCAGAAATGTTTATTTCCGTACATTTATGACGGGAGTGTGGATCACGTGACTAAGGAAAGACTTCTGTGCCTGCCTAAAGTCCTGTGAGACTCTCACACCTTTTTGTTTGTGCTTGGCTTCATTTTGTGTGCCCCCACTTCTGAAACCAAACACACACCCTCACATAAATCAAGGCGCCGACTCACATCGAGAGCTACGCTCTTCATTTCAAATTCAGCTGTACAATATGGGAGCCTTTTTAATAATTCACACTGATGTATGGGACAACTGTTGGCCTATATAGAGGAAGAAAGAGAGAAAAGCAAAGACTTAGTGGCATAATGGCACAGTGACTCCAGAGAACAGCCAGATGGAGGACAGAGAGACATGTTTAAGACGGTCTGCTTTCTTCTTCTTTTTTTTTTCTTCCATAATGTATGCGTGTGAGGTGTTTGCTTGTGTGTGCTCCCCTTACTGAAAAGGACGGGGATCGTCTGAGTGAATTAGGACACCTCTGTGTTATTCACACGCTAATCAATACAGTCTCTGAGCTCGCCCACCCATCTGTATACCCTTGCTGCAAACACTCATGCATATGAATGTATGTACATTAGCTGTCCTAACTCATATTTCTCTGGTCAAGTCGCTCATGGGCGCAGGGGGGTGCTTGTGGTGAAGGTGAGCCCGAGCAGCGCCGACAGACACTGCATCACGTCCTGCACCTCTATTCTCTCCCACTGCTCACAATGACTTTTTTCTTTTTCTGTTGCATTTTACAATACGTCTCTATGTTTAGTCCTCCTGATACTGTGTTCTTCTTTTTTTGGGGTCTGAGTGCACTGATTGTGTACAAGCATGACGTATGTGGCGTATGCCTCCAACAGAGGACTTACTGTATTTATTTATTTATTTATTTATGTGTAGTATTGTGAGGCATCCTTGGTTTAGGTCCAGGTATTGTTATATTGGATGTGTTGGCCCCTAATAATATAACCTTGGCAGGGTATTGTCGCCATGTGGATGTAGATCAAAGTGTGTAGTGTATATATTGCAGGGGAGATGTACTTATCTACTTAATCACCCTGTAAAGCCCTGCCTGTGTGTGTCCGTGTCCTCTGTGTGAGCCTATCTGCAATCTCCCATGTTCTTTCTGGTCACTGGAGATTTGTTGCGAGTTCCAGTCCGCAGTGCTTTCCCGTGTCACTCCCTTGCACTTTCCTTAACTTCCGGTGCTTCCAGACCTGCAGATCTATGCTGTAACCCCCATCCCAGAGAGTCAGGACGTGCTGCAGCGAGACGGAGTGCCTGACAACATCAAAAGCTTCTACAAGTTCAATCACATCTGGAGGTTCAGATATGACCGACCCTTCCACAAGGGCACCAAAGACAAAGAGAATGAATTCAAGGTACGGGGGGGGGGGTGGGGAAAGAAGGAATTCACTGGGAAGAAAGATTATGAAGATGATGGACATTGGCTCACAAAGCACATAAAGTAGATGCATTTGCACAACACACACACACACACACACACACACACACACACACACACGGTGAGAGGGCAATATGATAGACATTTCTCTGCATTTGTGTAATTTCATCCACTCCAAACAAACAAAAGATAATGAAATCGCAGGCTTTTACAGCTTGTGGAGTATCTGCAATATGCCATGTGCTATTAAATAACGAGTAAGCAATGTTGTTTAAAAAAAAAAATTTCAAATGAAACATTTATGATTATTAGCATTTTTTCACAGCTAACCGAAGTGAAACTGCTTCATTTTCCTCCTTCTCTACCTTGTTCATAGATCATAGGCTTCTGTAGGTAATGATAGGTTGACCCTGAGCCCACGTATGAGCTGGAGGATAACGGATGTTTTATTCATCATGTGTCCACGAAGACTAATTATGCTTCGGTACTCGTCAGAATGAAGTCTTAGGAGCTTGATTCAGTCACACATGCAAACCCACACAGCTGCACATACTCTAAACACGTGCATACGCGCACCGCAAAGACCCTGATATGAGACTCATAAATATTCAATATCAATACACTCACGCCCCATGCAGTCATTTCATCTCAGTTCCATCAAAGCCATTTGGCCAAATTGAATTACAATATCTCATTTCCATCAGGGCTGAATATCTCTGGACCTCAGGTGGGAATAAAATGTATGATAAATGTGTGCATGGTGACAGGAGTGCGCAGCAGCCAGTATGGTGTGATCAGCCATAACAAAGTAGGAAAGAAAGCCGTTTCAGAAATTCAACACAGACGTTTCTATCAGAGAGGTTAAGACTTTTCAACTTCCTGCTCTTACACTGTAATACATGTTTGTTTGTTTTTTCACGAGGGGTTCATGTGGGTTTCTTAGCCTTAAAAAGCCAAAAATCAATGAAGGGCCACCGGGTGGTGTAGCGAGTCGGAAGGCCCTTCGTCCGGTACACTGAGGACACCGGGTCGATGCTGCATGTCAGCACTCATCTGCTGGAGTGTCCTTGAGCAAAACACGGGCTTCTAAACTAAACATAAAATCAAATTTGTTTCCGTGGAAGTTCGCAAATGTCAGCACGCTGACATGCTAAGTCAACACGTGAACATGGCAAACATTACGCCTGCTTCATGGCGGCATCGTCACTGTGCACACATGTTTGCAATACTGAGGTTAGCGTGAAGCTCAAAGACACAGCCTCCTAGAGATTCTCAGTTGTGTTTGGGTTCAAAGTGAGCGCTAACTCTCGACATTAGAAACAGTAGCTTGACAATAAAAAGAGGAAATAAAGTGGACCGCGGTTAAGGCTTTTTTTTTTTTTGGGTGAAACTATTCAGGTCTCTCGATGGGTTCACAACACTACAGTGTTACTGCAGGTGCTCCACTATAGCATGAATCTGTTATGTTAATAGCCTGCAGTGAATGCTGGACTTTTTATAGTTTACGTGCTGTCAGAATGACCTTGTGGGATGTTGGTATATTGACAAGCATGCTGGCTGGTAAGTGGTGGAACATGAATGATGATATGAGATATAAGACATGACATCCGACCTGCTCCATCAAGTGGGTTTTTGGCAGCAGTACTCTACATGTTTCCCTCAAACTCTGTATACGTAATTACATTTTTGTGATGTCTGCAAGGAGATGGAGTGCATGCGTGCATCAGGCATAAGCAACTATGGATTTATTTATTTTTTAAGTGTGATAAGCACGTGTTGTGTGTTAATGCAGAGCCTGTGGGTGGAGAGGACAACGCTGACTCTGGTCCAGAGTCTTCCAGGCATCTCCCGCTGGTTTGAAGTGGATAAGAGAGAGCTGGTGAGTGTGACCACCTCTGATCAAATAACCATGAAGACATAACTGTAACACACATGGATCTCACACAAGGGACACCACCGCAATACACTTTAATTTTGCAGGTTGCAATGTAGAATACTGCCAGCCAATACCCAATTATTGATTTCAGTCCCTTCATTGAACAACAATAATGACCTGGGTCATGACTTTAGTGGCGCGATTTGACACATTTCATTTCCTCCATGGAATAGATTAAATGTCGTGCTAAAAATCTTAATTGCTTTGTTTTGATTGCCAACGACCAATTTAGAAAATTGATTTTTGTATTGGGGCATTTTACCAATACTTATTCTTTAGCCTGGAATCACTATCATATTTGGCATAAATCCATCACTACACGTAAACCCCTTCAAAAGCTCTCTGTCTTGGATCGTGTCCTTTAGATCTCTAAGCAGTGGGAGGATTTTGAATAATGTTTGTCCAGCGTATGCAAAACATAACACAGTATCCCTGTTGGCACATCTTCTAGTGAATAGCTGCTGAGCGTGGTGTGAAATCGTGGATTGTGAACCCAGTGTTATTCTACGATAGTTATGCGGTGCAATAGCATTTATAATACCGAACTGGCAAAAGCTGTATTGGCAAGAGGATTCAGCTTTTTGTGAGACAGAGGAAGAAATAGAGAGAAACAAATGCAGGATAAATGGGGAAAACATTGTTTTATGTATCCATGAGTAAACGCAAAAGTGACCATGGAATAAATATGTGTGCGTTTGCAATTATACAGTGCGTGCCTTATACTTAAATCTGCTATTATCTAATTGTGTTAACAAAGGTGTAAATTGCTATGTGTACTTAAAAGGTGTAGCAGAGAGTGATAAATAGTCTGACTTCACTCATCAGTGTCAATGTCATCAGCACTTTTCAGTAAAAAAACAAAACAAAAATAAAATCCATTGGGCACAACTTGCCTCGCACCATATTTAGACAGACAGAGAGAGCAGCTAGCTGGTGAATGTAGATTTTTAATATATTGCTCTCTGGAATTGGTGGAGACCAAAAATAGAGTTAAAGGAAAATGCATTATACATTACATTCATACATCAGGTGGCAGAACCACAACTCTAAATGAATGTGAATGTTGCCTCATACCTGCTGGATGTGTAAGCAACTATTAGCAAACATGTAAAACCAAAAAGATGATTTTTCCGTATTGTGTTTGCAGCTTCTTTTTATATAGATATAAATATATATCTATATAAACTTTTGCAAGAAATGTGAACCAACATTTGTTTGCTTCTTTTGCAAATGTGAGGCATATAACTTTTGCGCCCAAATGTATTGAGATATAGAAGAAGTGGCCCCTTGAAAGCCTTTTAGATTTCATCTACGACATCCCCCTTCGCAGGTGGAGGTAAGCCCGCTGGAGAACGCCATCGAGGTGATCGAGAACAAGAACTTACAATTACGCACATTGATCACTCAGTGTCAGAGCCGGCAGATGCAGAACATCAACCCCCTCACCATGTGCC
Source organism: Cyclopterus lumpus (assembly GCF_009769545.1). NCBI lineage: Eukaryota > Metazoa > Chordata > Actinopteri > Perciformes > Cyclopteridae > Cyclopterus > Cyclopterus lumpus. The sequence goes on from NC_046988.1 coordinate 10,571,484, forward strand.
TCAACGGGGTCATCGACGCCGCTGTCAACGGAGGGCTGGCCCGCTACCAAGAGGTATGTATTGATGGATGGAGGATAAGGTTGGTGGGTTTTTGAGACCGTGGCAGAACTTAGGAGCGATGACATATGGCTTAATGATCCATGAAGGTGGGTTTTAGTGGAGAACGTACAGACAGGTAGTGGATGAACAGATGGATGGGTGGATACATGAATGGCTAGGTGAAGGTGTAAATGATATGTTGGACCGAATGGATAGATGAGTGGAAAGCAGGAGAGGTGGAGGTGGGGAAATTAGATGGATGGGTAATGTAGGGATGGATGAGGGGGTTGGCTGATGGATGGATGGATGAGGAGTTTGGCTGATGGATGGATGCGGGAGAAAGAGGGATCAGGTCAGAATATGGCAGATTTAGGAGTGGAAGGAAGGAGTATAGCGAAATTAATGGCTAATGATGGCAGAATGAACGAGATTGGAGTGTTTCTGCAGCTGCTATATTATATGCTGAAGTGGTAACAGACCGACACACAGATCGGTGGAGGAAAATCTGGAATGTGGTCAATCCCACTGACTAACATATGTATCTGCTGTCGCTCCAATAGCTCATTGACAGAAGATAATTACAGGATAACAATGCAGTACAATTTCACAACCAGGAGGAGCTCAATTGCAGAAAAATGCTTCGAAAAATGTTTTTTACCCTCAACAAACTGAGTGGACTCAGTGACTTGCTCGTGTCGCATAGCAACCACCCATTTCCACTGGGTAGCGAGTTTGTGGGGGTTCATTTGTGTGCGTGTGTGTTTTTTGTGTGTGGGCATTTACTGTATGTGTGTATGTGGGCATTTACTGTGTGTGTGTGTGTGTGTGTGTGTGTGTGTGTGTGTGTGTGTGTGTGTGTGTGTGTGTGTGTGTGTGTGTGTGTGTGTGTGTGTGGGCATTTACTGTATGTGTGTATGTGGGCATTTACTGTGTGTGTGGGGGCATTTACTGTATGTGTGTATGTGGGCATTTACTGTGTGTGTGTGTGTATTTTTGAGTGTACCTTGTGGTTGTGCAGAAGAGCGTGCTTCTGTATAAAAGTAGCCTATTAAGGTTTGTAGGAAACTTGATAGAGCCACAAAGGTTGCTAAAGTGCTTTCCACCTTCACTGCCGATATTTTGTGAGAAAAAACGATAGCACATTTCAATGATTATTGGCTTCCAATATACTTACAGAGCAGCCTTTTACTTGTAATCACTGTTGGCATCATCATGCATTTATTTCTGTGCATAATTGTATACACGGCATTTCTCGAGGTAAAGATTGATCTCCAGCTTTCGTTAATTTGTATTTTGATTTCAGACATGCACAAAAACACACATATTTCAGTTCTGTAGCATGCGGTGGACACAGACGGGGCTGCGTCTGCAGCAAACGCACAACATTCCTTTTTCTTTGCGCAACATCGCATGCAGTGCCCCACGGAGATGCACGTCATAAATCAATTAATTTGACCGCATAATGTCCAATGACAGCTGCAGAGGTTTTATACGTTTCTTTTATTCCAGACTCATGAGTCCATAAAGCAACAAACACAAATAAAATGATCGTCGTTATTAGTATTTCAGATGTATTGCTTTAGTTTAAGTTGAAACCCTTGTGGGGGAGTGCCGTCTGATTTATCCCCTCCCCTCTCCCCCTTAGCGTTCCATTTCTAATTGGACTTTTCTAATGATTAACTGAGCTACTCTATGGCGAAGACACACTCACTGCAGCCCGAAAAAAAAAATTCCATCATTTATTGGAAGCTTATTGATTTTTTATTTGATTTTTTTGCTGCCATTTGCAAAGGTCCTTGGAAGGAGTTTCCCGTCTCTCTTGTAGAATGACTGCCTTGGTACTAACGTATTGGCTCTTTTATAGAACATCGCTTGTAATAACATTTCTGCAGTAAAATGATTTTCTTTTCAATCTATTTCGCGTGGTTTAATAAAAGAGTAAAGTGCGATCACGAGCAGTGCATACTAATATCTATCTTGAAAAGACGGCCATCTGAGGATGGTTGTCTGGAATAATAATTTTCGCACGCATTCATTGAAAGGCATCTTCTACTCCGTGTGACACATTTGAAGCGGCGTTGAGAATCTTCTCTCTTTAACTGTCATCTGGATCCGTCTCTTTGGAGATAAGCAGCTGTGTCCTTGGGAGAGGAACCACGCTGATCTTTTTTAGCCAACTCCCCGGACTTCACCCTTCCGACCCTTATTTTTGTGTGCGAGTCTCCCTCTGTGGCAGATCCGAAAGCAGATTGCGAGCTGTGCCTTTCGTCGGCTCTCCTCTTTGTGTACTCTGATGCAGATTGAAAAGGATTTAACAGAATCTGTTGACGCATCACAAGTGTCGAATGCATTGTAAACGGCGAAGGACTGGCGTTTAATGTACGGGTGTTACCAAAAAAAAAAAAAACGATCATTCAAAGCAGACCAGGCCGTTTCTCATCTTATCCGTTTCTCCTTGAAGTCGTCTTTTTTTTTTTTTGTTGAAGAAAATGTCTTGGAGAAGCAAAAAGAAAGCGCACTATGAAACCCATAATCAAGAAGTGTGATGTTTCTGAAGAGACACATGATCTTTAGCAGGAAGCGGTTACATGAACGCACGCTTTTAAAATTTGAGACCAAAATTGCCCCTCGAATCAAAGTAAAATCATTCCCTTGATCCCACCATTTGTCACAGTTTCTCTATTTTTAGCCACTGTGTGGCATTTTGGAATATGACAACACAAAAAAAACCCCGACAGGAGCATTACAGCCCGTTTGAGCTGGATGTTAGTTTGCTCGGTTTGTTCTTGAGTGTTTTAAACAGGAATGTGTGGACACTAATTCACCGTGTCAGCCCAGCGGGGCTTCAGGTAACACTGCAGCGCCGAATGCCTCGCCGTCAGCTCCCTGTGAGTGCATAACAGATGTTCTGCATTTTATCTGCACACAGGCCTTCTTTGTGAAGGACTACATTATGAATCACCCTGAGGATGGCGAGAAGATCGGCCGACTGAGAGAACTCATGTTTGAACAGGTAATAAAGGAGATTGTGTGTGTGTGTGTGTGTGTGTGTGTGTGTGTGTGTGTGTGTGTGTGTGTGTGTGTGTGTGTGTGTGTGTGTGTGTGTGTGTGTGTGTGTGTGTGTGTGTGTGTGTGTGTGTGTGTGTGTGTGTGTGTGTGTGTGTGTGTGTGTGTGTGTGTGTGTGTGTGTGTGTGTGTGTGTGTGTGTGTGTGTGTGTGTGTGTGTGTGTGTGTGTGTGTGTGCTCATAATGAGCGTCCAATGCAAAGGAAAGACCGTGATGGGGAATAGGCCACCTTGTAGCAAACGGCATGTTTTATTGAGTGTGACGGCTCATTCCTGATCTTGGAAAACGACGTGTGGCGAAAACACTCTCAACTCGAGGTCCACTTACACGCTCGTTATGGAGCTTTCTCAATATGCAGGACAAGCGAGGAACTGGTCGTCAAACAGAAACTGGGCAGATACCTGTGTCTGACCAGTATTCATCGTTAACATGTTCGTATACAATACATTTTGACAGGGATCCATTAACACTGTTTTTTTCTAAAGAATTGTCACCAAGGTATGTACTAAGTGAAATATTTTCCCGGGTGCAATTATTTGGTCCAGCTCTAACAATAATTATAATAATTATAGCCCTTTTTTAGACCCAAAGTGCCCACGCTCGAGTACCTATATCTGGTGAGATTAGCTTGGCTTGATATTTACTTGTATCTAATTAATCAATTAATTTTTTTTAAATTGCCCAAAATCAATTTGCAATTAAAAGTGTTAAGTGGAAAGTATTCCACCGAATTTGCAGACTAATTTTCACCAAGAGTGTCTGGAACAAATGAGCCAAATATTTAGCAATTTACACAGGAGATTTGCAGATGAAGTCGGAGGAATAAAAAGCTCTGTTTATCTCTCGACTTGGTTTGTTTGTAAAAATCCAGAGACGTTAATCAGCTTTCGTTTTGCAGGCACACATTCTGGAGTACGGCCTCGCTGTGCATGAGAAGTATGTTCCCCAGGATATGCGACCTCTCCACAAGAAGTTAGTGGACCAGTTCCATCTGATGAAATCCAGTCTTGGCATACAGGTAAGCCAGAAAACAAGACCTGGTGACACTTTAGTACATCTTTAATAATCCAATTTCACTCATATCATTAAACGTGTTATGGAAGTGCACGCTGTGAGTGACAACAGATGCCGACCGCTGTGTTTAGACTTCCGAGTGACCCCCTTTAGTCCTCAGAGAAAGCCACCCCTCATTAAACATGCTTCGTTCTTGTTTTTGTGTACTTTAACATACCTCATGCTGGCATGAAACATTTAATCATGTGCACTGCCTCTTCTCCAATTTACAACCCCAGGAGTTTCCGGCTTATGTACGTGCAAGCCCGGTGCACTTCACCAACGGGAGCCCACGAACATGCAGGAACTCTGTGCCCAACATCATCAGCCCAGACGGTGGCAGAGGGGTTGCCAGGCGGAGGTGATGACCTCTTTTGTATTTTTTGGGGGTATTTTATTGATGTTCTGTCTTTCTTTTTTCCCTAGAAATGTAAAAAGCATCCAAAAAGCTCTTATACTTCAGTATTAAGTTTCCCCTTCATATTTTCTGTGCGTCCCCTCTGACGTCATCTCACCTCCTTCTTTTCTGTGTGGCATGCAGACTGTGCGTGCGCATGTGCGTGCGTGCGTGCGTGTGTGAGTGAGTGAGTGCGTGTGTGTGTGTGTGTGTGTGTGTGTGTGTGTGTGTGTGAGATTTTGATGTGTTCAGTGACCCTGCCACTCTGTCTACCTGCGACATTCTTCCTCCACAGTCTGATCCCAGGGGACAAAACCGCCCATACAGACTCACACATCACCTCAGTCGCCCAGTGGCATTTCACGTTTTACTTATTGAGTTTGGATTTCTTTTTTGTTCTCTGTTTGGCAACACAAAAACTAGTTCTGTATTTTGGTGAGGACTTCTGCTTTAACCTTCCTTAAAAAAAAAAAGTGTTTGTTCTCTAACCTTTCTTTTACACTTGTGTCTGACAAGTCGTTTGATGGAATGCTGTGATTGCAGCATCGATTATCTTCTTGTGATCTGACATTTTCTGTCCCCGTTTGTCTTTTTTCCCTACCTGCCTGCCCTTTTGTTCGGCTTTTCATGCTGAATTTTTGGTGAGTGAAATCTCAGGATACAAAATACCAAAAGGCGTGTCTCTATCGAAAAAAGCCACCTGAACCATCGCCCTCTGTCTTCCTGTCGCCCTCAGCCTCCCTAGCTACCCTGCGGTGAACCGCTACTCCTCGTCCTCTCTCTCGTCTCAGGCCTCCAATGAAGTCAGTAACATCACAGGGCAATCAGAGAGTTCGGATGAAGTCTTCAACATGCAGGTAATCCCCCCCCCCCCCCCACCCTATACCTTCCCATACAGGTGGCTTAAGGTCAGATTGAGTCCATACCCAAAACATGTGCCCTCCTGCTCCCCGCAGATTTCGTGCGCATCACTATTTAATACTTTAACCCTCATCTCTCTTCTCCTCTGACCCTTTCTCTCTATCGTCCTCTCCACTCGTTCAGAGCTTTGTCCGCCCGAGCAATTTGTTGTGATTATCAACATAGGACACAGTGCTTTGTGTGGTCCGTCCAGGCAGCTTGCTGGAGTTTGGCAGCAATCTAACTAGATTTGGCCCATTCAGAAAGCTGCTGACAACTCCTGGCAAGCAGTCCGGCGCACCTGGCAGGCCTCGAATAACCGGGCGCGGACACAAACACCAGAGGAAAAAAAATCCTGTTGTCAATGTTATTCTTGAACATCATAGCTTTTATTTTATAGATCAAGTACATTTCACGGAATGATGATCTTACAGACAAGTGCATTAGCCTTTTAACCCCCACCCTTCTGGAGATGTATATTAAGAAGGTTTCAGTAGCAGACTGCGATATATTGTACATAGATTTTAACGACAGGGTTTTTTTTGTGTCTTTTCTAGCGTCACCTTTCGATGATAAGATGTAACGACACTTTCTATGACGCCCATGTCTACAATAATTACAAAGATACTTATCGCTTATAGAACCGTCTAATAATCGCTATAAGCACTTATACATGGTCATATAATAATATTCTTAACAAATCATAAAGAATTGTTTAATCACTTTTTTTGTATGTCGTTCTTGCATAGATTTCCTGATATTTCACTTAAAGCAAAAAATAGCCACTTGTAGTGACTCACAACCAGCCTATAATGTCGTCTGCCAATACCTCAGGAATGTCATTACTTCACTTCCAGCACCCAATGCCACTTAGTCTAATGACATTATAATGCATTCTAACACTGATCGTAATGCATGATAAAATGAGTAGAATGTATTACAACTGTGGGAATTATAGTACACTCTGATCTTTGCAAAATTTTATTGAGTGACCAGCAGTTATGAAGTATTATGATACCTAAATATGAATCTGTCACCAACAGCCAATTAGCTTAGTCTCGCTGTGTCTTGTCTTGGCAACCCTGCTAAGAATAATCCAGCACATAAAACCACCATAGGTAGTTTTTATGGACTTGGATGGACACACATTCACATAGCGCCTTTCTCCTCTTCCAACTACTCGAAGCACCATTACACTACGTGCCAACATTCACCCATTCACACTCACACGTGGATACACTCTTTCAATTAGTAGACGGCCCTCTATACCTCCTGAGTCACAGCCAGCACGACCTCTTTGGTACATATTAAATTAACAAGATATATGGTGTTCATTATTGAGCACCGTATATCTTCACAGATTTATTTGCCCCTCTGAAAGATTTCCTCACAAATGTCTCAACGTTTATTTTCAAGCCGTATTATAAAGTAAGGTGATTTCATGATGTTCTAGTTCATGTTAGTGATGTTGTTGTTGTTGTTTTTGTCATCCCACCTACAGCCCAGTCCGTCTACCTCAAGCCTCAGCTCCAACCATTCTGCCTCGCCCAATGTCACCAGCTCAGCCCCTTCCAGTGCCAGAGGTGAGACTGGTCCTCCACAGAAAGCACTTATTTTACAATGTTACACACTCTAGGCTTTTAGCTGATATTTCACTCCAGAGTGATTCACACAAAGGTTCAGCTGGACTCACTGAACACGGAGACTGAACCTTTGCCCTTTTAGGTGGCACAACCTTCTCTCACACCACCGCAGCATCCTGTCTGGTGAGGCCAGCGAGGTTAGACGGCGGCCAGGGAACACAAGCAGTAGAGGATGATTGGGTGGAGGAAAACGACGAGGGGGCATGTTTGAATGGAAAGTTGGAGACTGTAAAAAAAAAAAAAATAGAGAGAATGCAAAATGAGCTGGGATGAAAAATGAAATGGGATGCGACGTGGTGGTGACACATGCTGTTTAAAGAAACATGGAGAAAATGCACAGCAAGAGAGCGTAAGAGACGATTAGAGCTCTATGGAGTATCTCTCTGGGACCTCAACACAATCTCCAGTCCGGGCCGTCCAAGCCTTCTCTTCAGTGTGAATATCTAATGTTTTCCCCGTCTGCCCTCTTATCTCGCTGTGTTCAAACGTGTTTCTGCCTGATCCAGATCATAAACAGTAAGGATATATGAAGACGTTTATGGAAGCTTATGCACTCCCCTTTGGCAGGCTTCTGGCAGCGGGTGGCGCCCTTATAAAAGTGGCCTCTGTCTACCCATAAAGCCTGTGGAGAATTATTGCTTGTGTGGTCTTATCTGAATGAGAGCCAGCGATGGGTATCTCATATTCGTATGATAGCCCTCCAAGTGCTATCGCATTTGCTAATGGATCAAGATCCATACAGTGGCTAATACCAGTTGAGGGGAAGTGCTGTGAAAATGGTGCCAGCAAGTACTTTGAGCGTGTGTGTGTGTGTGTGTGTGGGGGGGGGGGGGGGGCTTTTGTGTTTCTCTCGATGCATGTGTTACACGTATTTCGGTTTCAAGGTTTAGCACGTGCATCTGTCTGTTGTAATTGTTCAGTCTAACTGAGGAAGTGCGGGAGTGCGCTTGGCGAGTAGGGAGGAAGGAAGGAGTGTTTGTGTGTGTGGGGTGTGGGGGGGGGGGGGGGGGGGGGAAAGAGAGAGAGAGAGAGGGAGGTTGGGCCATTTATCATGTCGTAGAGCTAGTGAGGCTGAAAGAATGGTCGAGAGGCTTGGCGGGAGAGAGAGAGATTGGCCTTTCCTGATTGCCAGTATTCGTGGGTAATAGTCTAACACCTTGCTGCTATTTGTGTGTGTGTGTGTGTGTGTGTGTGTGTCCGCGTCCGCTCTAACGTCTCACACCGTCCCTTCCAGGTTCACCCCAGATGGCAGAGAAGCATAAGCATTCCAGAGAAAATGCCTGTCTGTCTCCACGAGACCGACCGGTCAGCGCCATCTTCCCCAACCCTATGGATCCTGCACAGGTTGACACACACACACACACACACACATTCACCTACACACACCAGTAGTTGGTATAACCAGAAGGAATGGCACATTATAGCTTGTGTTCCAGTATAGAATGATTGTCCAGTCAAATAAAGTGCAACTGTCCCCCTTAGATTAAAACAGATGGTTGTTTGCATGCAAAGAATAAGGTGGATAAAAAATAGACACATTATCTTTTGACCTTTCAGTGACCAAACAATGAGGAAAGATGTCTGCTGGTATGTGGAACGTTTGAGAATGTGCTCCTGCTGTCACATTTGTAGTCCTATATTTTGGTTAGAAAAAGACGAATGAAGACATAATGCCAAAAATGAATATAAAAAATCTAATTTGCTAACTAATATTGTCATGTTGGCATATAATACTATGTACTAATACTTTTAGCATAGCCCAAATCACAATAGAGTTACGGAGTAGTCGGAGCCAGTTCAGGCACCACAGGTTGTTGTTGCGGGTCATTTTCAGTCGACAATATGAGGCGCATTTGAAAAACATCTTTAATAAACAGTTGAAGGTGCAACTCTGAACATAAAAGTGTGAGGGGAGGAGTTAGCCACGACTCCCAAGGTGCGTTTTGAAATGTAGCATCCAGTCACCAAGCGTAAGATTAGTTACATTAGAAGTTTAAGATTACAGTGTTCAGAAAAACAATAATACATTTAGCAACTATGTTGCTGCGTTTCGTTCCCCACTGCAACAACAAAGTGTTTTTTAATTCCCTCCAGCTCCTCTTCTCCATAGCAACGGCAGCCAAGGCTAATGTGTTTTGTAGTATTGAGAGCCGCCTTCGCTTCTATAATGTAACACTGAGACTATAATACCAAGAACAGTTTGAAATGGGAATGCAGAATGGGGAAAACCCTTCCCTTTCCACGCTCTATATTCAGTGCACTATTTTTTTAATGGAAAAGGAAAACTCATTTTTTCGGTTGTGTCTTCTTATGTCGAGCTCACTTGGCTCCACCTGTGAACCAAAAGTGTGATTTGGAATAAGACAGACATCTAGATGTACGTTTTGATGGATAATGGGCAATGCAGAAATCCAGGTCCATTTTGTATTGCACAGCATATCTCAATGGGTGATTTCTGTTTTCGGATAAAGTGGCTCATGCCATGACGCCGCTCTTTTGTCGCTGAGAATTGCAGTTTTTCAAAGAGCGCCATCGATAACATTCCAGTAATGCAAGAACAAGAGCCAACAATAAAAACATGATATTGCAGCGTCTTCTCTCGCTGAAGGGCGCGGTATGTAACGGAATCACACTCTCTCTCCTGAGAGACGAGGCTACTGTTCCAGAAAAATATTGTGTTTGTTTTTTCAAGGCCCTTCCTTTGCCTCTCACGGTCAGCACTGCTGGCACAGTTCACCTGTTTTTCACAGCCCGTTTGGGCTGAATCAAAAGAATCGTTGTTATTCTACAGATGAATAGATGGTGGGAGACCAAGCAATTATTCCCAACCTGAAAGCCGTGAAAGACCAGCTATTAGCAGCTAATGGAACATTGATTATTAGAAACATGGATCACTGGTAACATTTACTGCAAAAAGAAAAGAAAATCTGATCTATATATTTTTGGGGGTGGAGCGGTAGTGCTCATCAATTCTACAAATATCACCCTGCTAGACATAAAGGTCATTACGCATTCAGTGCTTTGTCTTTCTGACTCTGTTGCCATCTGTGCCTCCCTCGGTCTGTTCTATTGAATTTCTGGGGGAATAAATTTCACACCTTGATATTTATTTTAACCGTTCAATATTCAATTATTCCTCTCTGCTTTAAAGCTGGAATTTACTTAGGTTATCTCAAATACACTGTTTCACGCTGTACATATTTGACAGTCATTTGGACTATTTCTTCTGTGTGCAGAGAGCTCCTCCTCATCAGATAGGTGATGCCACTTTACCAAGGAGTGACCCCAACCTGTCAGCGCCAGACAAAGGTAAAACATCACGTTTAGCATATTCTGTTACATCCTTCTCTTCCACGCACTCAATGAATAGCGACATTCTACATTCAGCCACCTTCCAAAAATACACTCTCACCTTGCAGGGAATCCCCTCAAGTAGAATAATAATGCCAAATTGAGGCGAGATAGATTTATGGTAAAAGTGCGGTTTATTTATTTTATTATTTAGTGTTTTTGAGTGTTCGTGGCTGTTAGAGCGGGTGTTGCAGGGGTGCTGCGTCAGTAACGGGCTTCTCCTCTATTACTCACCGCCGCTTACACCGCTGTCCAGGCTGCCGGTCATCTGTCCAAACGCGGAGTGTGTGTGACAGTTTCACCTCAGAGTGACTTGAGACGTCTGTCTTCACACAGCTGCTTCAGGGAGCGCCTAAGGATGCACGCACACACACACACACACACACGCATACACACTGGGCTCCGTTTTTTTTTCTTCAACACCGTACAGCTTTTCATCTTCCCTCATCCTTACACAGAAATTAAAATGGCAGGTACTATTCCTGCAACGCTGATGGACGTGTGTGACATTCATATGTATGAATTCACATCTATTAGTTAAGCCCCCCTGGTTGTCAATTTTGCTCAACATAACCAAGGAGAGATGCACATTTCTTGCATTTTGTGGGGGAAAATATGCCGATGAGTTGAGACTGAAAGCTTACAGCCCCCCACCCCCTTGTGTAATTAACAGAAAATACTTTTCTCTGAACTTTGGCAAAACAAATGAGGAGTAAAACGCCCGCGTGAAATGCATTTCCTTCCATCTGTGCTTCTCACAAACACTTTGTGATTATAATTAGCGAGGACTGCGGAAGAGACACCTCAAAATACAGAGTGAAGAGTGTGGATACGATAGCTTCCTTGCGACTCGCACACCTTTTCCGTGCGCTTCGAGCACGATCTGTGAAATAACGCAGTGAGAGATTGATGAGCTGCCACACTGTGGTGACATGACACCTTTTATGCATGCGACAATGACGAAAAGCTGCTAGAATTTACACAAAGCCTGTGATTGTGTGAACGTGTTGTTCGCCACATCTCCAAATCATAACTCCAGATACCAAATATAGTGTTGTTAAAATATGATGCTTCCCAGACTCTTTGTTTGCTGTGAAATGAAAATGAAGCCCGCTCAGTCGCGGTGCCCGGAGGCATCGGACTACCACCACTTCATAAACTTCGACCTGACCAATCGCAGTGACTGTGATTTCAATAGTGTGTGATTACATATCATTTTTACAGAAAAGCCTGCACTTGATGCCGCTCCTCGACTTGGAGAGGCTACTTTAGTTTGATTGAATGTGACCCATAAACCTGAAGACTAAACAAGAACCGTCTGAGATTTCTACCAGAACAAGTAGTGTTGGTTCAATGGCGTATTTTATAGTTTGTTCCTGTTGATATGAAATGTACATTTAGGAAAACCCATTAACCTGCTTTCACAGCAAATGTGCAGCTGTGGAATTGATCAGAATTCGGCCATTATTTTTTTCTCTTTTCTATTTCCTCGCTCCATTTATATGCTTTTTGTTAAATTATTTAGGACTACCTACCACAAATATCACTTCTGCAGAGGTTTTGTTTTGCTGCTTGAACTGAAGCAACACGATGCATGCTTATGTTACGCCCCTGTAGTAATGTAATATAATGTAATGTCGGGTGATAGAAGTACAGAAACACATTTATGGACCAAAGTCATCTACCAACTTTTAAAAAGCACGAGAGAGACAGGACTCGAAGTAAGAGAAAACAAAAAGGTGTCAACAAATTGATACACGGCGTAGAATTTCAGGAAGACGAATTGATTAAGAAAAGTTTTTATTTTTTAAATTATTTTTTAAAGTACAAATCAAAATAGGATGTCAAAAATGTACACTGAGCTCTGACGGTCAAAGTCCCAAATGCGCTGACAATGCATGTCCAATGGAGTTCTAGCCGTGTCAGGAGGCAGAAATAATGACGGCACTAGTCTCGCTGTAAACGACCAACTCTCTGAGGTCCCAGAGTTATATGACTCTGGTCTTCTCAAGCACGGCATAATGTATTAGAGCAGAAGAGGATACCGAGCTGAAAGATTAATTTTATGATTGTTGACATTCTGAATGTAGTGGAAGAGTTAATGCTTGAAGATCCTTCCTCAGATATTGCTCGTCGTAAGCGGTGCATGCACGTAAGCGACATTTTTTCAGGCCACAGGAAAAAAGGAAAATACAGAAATCCGTCAAGTGAAATAGCGCAATTTGTTTGGCAGAAGATGGCGTGTTCACGTTTTTTTTTTTTTTACTTTTAAAGTAACGCACTTCATCCTAAACTCAATCTCGGGCAACATATACACTCCTGCACGTTGGGTGTGAAACCAGTGTCACTGCCATTTGTTTCCGTGTTATCATGCCGTCCATCTGAAATGTGTTTCTCCATGTTGTGTTGTCATCCCATAATCCTTTGAGTGACGTGTATTGTTTCTGTGTACTGTAAGTGCGACCCACACCCAGTAGCTGGAGCCTAGACAGTGTCAAAGAGGGCGCCCCATCCTTCTCTGATTCTTTTGGCAAAATGCTATGCCCTCCTGTACCTCCTAGGCCACCGTACTCAGGTAAAGTGGCTGATCATGATGAATTCTCCGATTTTTGAAGAATGATACTAATTTTTCCAATCCGACTTTTGACACCTGGGGCTTTCCCGCACACCTTCCTACAGTGACATTTTCCCATCTGAGACCCTCAGCTACCGTTTCCTGGCTTGCTGCTCCTAATGTCTTGCTTCACTAACTGGCTTTGATATGTTCTGGTTATGTGATGTGTGAGTTCAGCTGACAACAAGTCTGAAAATCTCAGTGGACTTTGAGAGGGTTCCCAATTGAAATTCCAGTCAATTTTCCAGATTTTGCTCCTGAGAATTGCATGTCATTACATTTCAACAACGGCTTTCTCCACCATCAACTCACACAGTATTTTAGTTGTTTACTTGTATACAGATTTGACTTATCCCCCAGTGCTTTCTGATCTATCATGCTGGCCAGCAGCGTAATACACAGATGGAGTGTCTCCCCTCCCCCCGCACACGCACACACACACACACACACACACACACACACTCACATGTCCTCATTGAATAGAAGGGAAACAGATGTTTGATGTGGAAACAGCTTAAGGCAGCCTAAAGAACCTGCAGAACATCAACAGCTTCATTGGCGCTTTAAGCCAATGGCCCTCTCAGCTCCGTGTGTGTTTGTTTGCATGACTCACGCTGTGTCATCAAGGTGAATGGAAGAAGACGGCTGCCTAATTTGAATTTTCCCTCTTTTTCTCTCGCTTTCGCTCTCGTCCGATTGTCAGCAGGCTCGTCGGCTAAAAACATGAGGTCGCAGTCGCCTGTCTCCGCGTCCAGATCGCCGCAAAAGGTTGGTTCTGTCTCCGTTACTCACTGCCTCACTGTCCGTTTGGTGTGACTTTCAGGCTTTTTTTAAATTTTTTTTATTGTTCCTCTGTCTTTTCCCTGAGATTGCCTGACCTTGCTTGGTGACAGCCTCGGGCCTTTGTACTGCACTGCTACGGTCTCACCGGCCAGCTCCAGGGTCTTTATCCTACTCTGTGTTAAGCCGAGGCCTGGGAGCTTTGCATTACTGTTCACTGAAGCTGCTAACTGCTCCAGTGCTGCGGATTTTGTAGCCTTTTTATGACACTGCTGTCCCAAAGAGGACCCAAAGCGGTACTGGCTGGAGGGCACTCATCGTGTTAGCTAAATGTACACCTGGTGAGCGCCAACTGTTTTCCACGGTTTAATTCTGGCTCTAAGAGGAGGTCACCTCCTGGCCTGCTTGGCAAAAATATGCATAACCAGATGGATTTATTCAACTTCACTTCATGTACTTGTCAGTGAATTTAAATTTCAAAGCTATTGATGCTATGAGACCTGTATTGAATGTTCCCTCTAGCATCTCTCAAATGAGATGTGTTGAAACGGGTCTTTAATACCTCTGACCGCAAGTGTTTTTTTGTTTATCTGCAGTTAAACTGATTACTCTCGTTTTGTCTCCAAGCTCTGATTTGTTGCTAATGAGCCTCTTAGTAGTTAATACCAGACTGCGGAAGCGGTAGAGGTCCAGGAAAGGTTAACGAAGCACTGAGTGAGCTTTTAATGAGGGGTACAAACGTTGTTTTGAAACTCTGGTGAACTGAAACCCCGCCTCCTGCTCATCTTCGTTGTGGGCTCGTCACGAGCGTCGGTGCGAAGCTCCCAGCTTTGCTGCGGGTGCGATGACTTCTCGCATGGGACGACGACGACGTGCGTGGGCGTGTGCGTGTGCATGTGCGTGTGCGCGCGTGTGTGTTTTCGCGCCCGCCCGTCCGTCCGAAAGAACGACACTGGGGAGAGTGAGTGACAGCTTGGAACTCAGCATGCTCTGTCAATCGTGTGTGTGCTCTGATAGAAGAGGTTCGAAGCAAAGTGCCTAGCTGCCCATCACAGCACAGCCAGAGACAGGTCCACCGTGGACCCCATTATCTGGCACACATGACTCAACACACACAACCACACACCTCTGGCCAGGGATGCATGGACCCCATTTCTGTGTGTCAGTGCAGCTAGGGGCTCATTACCAGACCACAAACCCCAGGACAGATAGTGAACCTGCAGAAAAAACATTGTGCCAGTCTAACAGGCCTGCACCTACTCATCTGCAGGGATAGAACTGATATCCAGTGGTAGCCTCTCTCTGGAGAACTGGGTCAGGAGTTTAAACTGCTTGTCAGCACTATATTAAATACACATATTTTCATCACGGTCGCCCCAGATGTGGGAAAAGGTTTGTCCAGTCGTGCATGCTAAATGGATACCTCTCTTAGTGCGTACCCCCTGAAGCATGAGCAATACCACCTTACTGATCAATTGTATACTCCACTAGATCCAATTAAATTTTAGCAGAAATAAAGGCAGCGTGGTGTAATTGCTCAGAAAAATATTTTGATGAGTGATCGAATTTTTGAGTTTGGAAGTGTGGCATATTGTGTTTTTTCATCTCGGTGCACAGGGCCGGTTGATGGAGTGTAAAAACCTGGCCCTCTCTTTTTTTTTTAAGTATTGTGTCAGCACACAGAATCGGGCATGCATACAATATGGTTGCATGCTTTTGCCATAAATATTCAAATAATGCTATATTATGTTCGGGCATTTTTTTTTGCAGACGTTAAACTAGTTTTTGCCTCTTTCTTGTGAAATGCTGGATACTTTAACCTAACACAAATGTCTTTGAATGAAACAATCCGAGGTCATTCTGCAGATTATTCTGCTGAATTAAATATTTGGACTGTTTTTTGTCATTTTTGAAAAATTTTTGTCTTTCAAAAAGTAATTCCACCTTCATAATTAAAATAGTAGTTATTGGCAGCCCTGGATTGCTGTTACCATACGACTAAGAAAAACAGCAAATCAGTACAAAGGAGAAGCTGGAAAAAGGTCATGTTTGACATTCATGGTTAAAAAAACAAGATGTTCAGGGGCTGTTATGATGCAATTAATTGATGATCAAAAGGTTTGTTGTTTGGCTAAAAGCCCAAAATCTTTTTGCATGAAGAAAACGCATGATTTTTTTTTTTCATTCCTTCTCCCCCTGTAGACCACAGTGCCACCTTTCACCCCTTCGCCCACCGAGTGCCAGTCCACCAGCCTGGTCTCCAACTCCCCCGTCCTCTCCGGCAGCTACAGCAGTGGCATCTCCTCCCTCAGCCGCTGCAGCGTGTCGGAAGCTTCTGGCACTGAGCTGCCTGCAGGTGACCACCTGCCCCATCCGCTGCCTCCCCCCACCACCTTGCCAAACTCTGTCTCCAGCAGCTCAGACGAGCCGATCCGCAGAGAGAATAAGACGCCTCCCCCCTACAGCGTGTACGAGAGGAACAACCCCCGCAGGCCCGTGCCGCTGCCCCACAGTCTCTCCATCCCCCCACAGACGGACCCCCCGGCCCTTCCACCCAAGCCTCACCAGCTCCGCACTGGCAGCATGAAGCTGGACGGAACCTCTGACCCTCGAGTCCCCAGACCAAGGCCTCTGCCCAGGAAGGTGTCCCAGCTATAGGTGCTGGTTTGGGTCCAGGTCTGGAGAAGAAACACACTGGCGTATTTTGCACTTTTCTACTGGGCACTCACTTGTTTTTTGTGATCTTCAGTTTGGCATTCCTGACCTACACTCCAATAAAAGACACGGGCCTCTAGATTAACAGGCTGTCAAAAAAAGACTGAAGAAACGGTCAAATATTGAACGTTTCTTTTTGTATTTACTAGAGGGCATTGCATTGACTTTGACTTGGTCATTCTGCACTTTTAGCTCTAGTGTGTATAATAGGTCACCACGGTCAGTCATAACATATGTTTACCAGAACACTCTAGAAAAACACAGTTTTGATAGATGTAATAATCTCAAATATATGTATATTGGTATATATGAGAATTGTTTTTGCCTTAAGTATTGGAAACAGAGTCTTTTATCCGTGAGTCTTGCACGTTTTTTTTATTTTTATTTTTTTTTAATCGACTCGTACATTGGTATACTATATGGCTAAAAAGGTGCTAGAGGCCTTGAGTATGCATTTCAGTGAAGTGTAGTAGAAACGGGTGTGTTCCCATAGTCATATCCACACAAGGAATTGGACAGAAAAATGTTAACATGCTAACAAAAATGTATTACCGTTAAATGAAAGAAAAAAAAAAAAAAAAAGCTGTTATTTCTGCCAGACGAAAAAGTATTTGCAGTGATTTAAAAAGTTTGGCAAAGATAACTTCAGCACAGTAATGGGAGCAATTTTCACTCCACATTATTTAACTCACAGTCATATGTAAATCAGAAAACCAGAGAGGTTTTCAGTGGGAAGTTGACATCAAAACAACTCTTCTGCCCTTCTCCCAAGAATGTTAAATCAGCCTTTCACACTTACCAAAAATTGCCCTCATATACAATAAAATCATGAGCCTGGACCAAACATAAGGGCAAAAGCTGGTGCAATTGCATGCTTAGAACTTTGCCTTTTGACCATTGACATTTAGATGAACACACCCTATCCCTCCTGCATGATGTACATGACAACAGATCTTAAGGGGGTGCGCCAAGTATTTTGCCAAAGGAAAATGTACAATGTGCTGTAAAGAAACTTTTGTTAAACTGGATCAGAGAGTTTTAAGACCGAATTTTGAATTCACAAAAGTGATTTCACCCCCAAAAAAATCCTAAAATTAAACTGTTATATGTATTGATCAGTTGTAACTTGAGACAAGCACAAACTAGACTTAATTGTCTGTATTTTGACCATTACTGTTTTGAGGAACTCTCTATTTGACGAAGCAGTAATTGGAACCGAGTTTCACTCTCGGCAGCAACCTTAAAACACTCAAGGACTGACACTCTATTGAAGAAATATTTACAAACTAATCATTGTCAAATATTTGTACAGATGAGATTTACTTTGTTGATTCAAAAGATGGACGTGAGTTGACTGCACTATAACTAGTTGTACAGTTCAACCACATTGCATTGCTGCAGTGAATTAAGTTTTCTGTGGCGGGCACATTTCACATTGTTTTGTAAAATAGAGGACATTTTGGCTTAAAATATTCATCAAACGTAAATTCTGTGCAACATTTTAATTTTTTTGGGGGCTTTGATATTGTTTATATGTTTCATTTTTGTATTGTTAATTTACTTTTTGATTTGTTGTGAATCTTTGAGATTAAATATTCACATTAATCAGTACTTGAGAACCTGTAAATGATATGATGAGATTAATGTAAGTATGCCAAATATAAAATTTGTGTATTACAATTAATGTAAATATTGTGTTTTTAACAAAATGTAGCTATAACAATTTACAGCTTTGAATGTAATGTTGAAGCAGCAAATTATTATTATAAATGTTCAAACTTTTATGGTTTTGTGAGTGTAGAAAAACTAAGGTCATGCATAATGACACCTAACACATTTACAAGTTCAATAAACTGCCCTATGTAATACAAATGGACTGATCGGCAGATTTCTGTTCTGAGACCTTAGAGATTTATGGGGTATTGAGGTTTCTCTCCCAGCACTGCAGACATCATGAGACATAATGCACCCCAAGGAGTTCACTGAAATGGCCACACCCGGGCTCACGTTCTACCCTGGAAGGAAGCAGACGTGATTTAGGGAAGAAGGACTCGCAATTGTTGGCGGTAACCATGTGCAACGCAAATCTATCACGATTAGTTAATATGAGAGGTTTATTTTAAAATGGTATATTTTTGCATTCTAACTTGCTCAGGTTGAATACTGATGTTTTTCTTCTCTGGTAGAATCGACTATTTCTTTGGATTTCCTTGAGATAAATTGAAAAAGATGAATGTGCATTAGACGGTACATCCATGAGGTTAAACTCACTGATCAATAAGACGATAGGTAAAGGGTCATTAGGGACAGATCCCCGCCTGCTGGTGTACTGAGTATTTGATAATTTAGATAATTCTAGATTAATGTTGATGCTATTCATCATTATTCTACAATTTAAGGTCAGTGGCTGATATAATAGTTTTAAAATGGTGTTTTTAACCCACGCTTGGCTGACTAGGGTCCTTTGGTACTGGGCCCTATACAAAAAGAATGAATGAAACAAATATTAGATCGAATATCAAAGTTTGAAAGATGTTTTATTTTGAAAAATGACCGGATACATTGGTCTGTGCGTCTGCGTCTCTTGACACATGTCGAAACTCTCGTCTCGGTCACGTGATTCGCGACCCCAAAAATGTACAAGCGAGCAAAAATTAGTAAATAACCATATCTTTGGAGGACGTATTTTGAAAGGGGAAATGGCCCAATAAGGAGACAGAAGACGAAGAAGAACCTACAACTTCCAAGTAAAAGAAAGCTGTGTTTAAAAGACAATGTCCTAACGTTACTTAAAATACAGCTTTATCGCTACAGGTGATTCTCACGCGCCCGCTCTGCATAATATGTGGCGATAATTCGGAGTACACACACACACACACACACACACACACCTTGGAAGCCGGTCCGTGAAAATATTGTCTTACACCAAACCGGTCCGATGCGCAAAAAAAAAGGTTGGGGACCGCTGATGGAGGGGGACGGGACAAATGCCACGTGCGACCGCGTGCGTCTTGCCCCTTGGCCGTGTGCCAGTTAACACATGTACGCTGTAGCTAGTTGCTGAATATCACCTGCATTCAAATGTGTGGGGGAATGTGAAATATCATATTATGTCGCCGTTATTTTTTTGTCCACATTTTCTGGCGTTAACTTTTAGATTATTGTTTTGGTAAAGGCTATATGCTTTTCGGCCATGCTAACATGTACCTCGAGGGCTGGTGTCATGCTTTGTCTTTAATTGTTTTTAGCCATTAACTTTGGTTTATGACCAACCGCTTGCTAAACTAATTAGCTACACTTCCATTGGTCTAAACTGTACTAAGCGTTTAGGCTCACGTTAATAAGCACGCCAAACTTAAGACGATGAATTTGGTAAAAATGCCACACAAGCATGCGAAGCAAGTTCTAGAAGCAAGTTCTATGAGGCGTCACATGCAGCTCTCGTGACTTTAGTCGTGTTTAAACTGGAACAGAGGTCCATATATAAAAGGTACAAATAAAGTGGCAACAAAATAAAATGTTCACTGAAGACAATGTGGCTCGTGGCGGTATGCAGAGTTAGCACAGGCGTGAATAATTGATTTAAAAATAAACCGTGGTTGACTTCAAGTTAGCTGCTTAGATTTCCGGTGTGGTGCATTCCGCTCTTGCTGGAACACTTGATTAGAAAATAGCTGTTTGTTATTAGTAACACCTGGGCCTTTCCTACTGACAACATGTCTGAGAGAGAGGCCTATTTTTGAATTATTATGTTGGCCTTTATAATTATCACTTTCCACCATCTCCTGGCTTTTGTGCGATTGGAAAAAGGCTCTTTTCCCAGCAGCCATTTGACATGTAATTGCAGCGTAAACACAGGTGTAATTGATAACAGTGAAGAAGGTCCAATTCTATTTGTGTCACAGCCATTGCAGTGAGCCAGCACGTACAATACAAGGGCCCACCGAAATGGAACAGGGCCATAATTATTTCTTTTTTAGCCTGCAATTACATGTCAAAATAGCTGCTGTGAAAATGGCCTATAGTCGTCTTTTGGGTCGAAAAAGACCACTAAAAATGCAACTAAAAGTATGAAGTTGTGCTCACTGTTTCGCTGCATCAAAGAAAGAACACATTTACAGAATAAAATACAAAACACAGTGTCCATGTTTTGTAGAAACGGTTGTTTAATGTCCCTACTTTCAAATGGTCGTGTTCAGATTAACAGTAAATTCTCTTTTATGTAGACGTGTATTTGGCTCATGGTCATCATGCCTTTTTAAACATGTGGGAATCTCCCTCTAGAGCTCATGTGGTTCAGAGGGCTGCAGATGAGTTACTGGTGTGTGATAAAAGAAGACACATTCACACGAGGGACAGAGTTCCTTGTTCATCGCAAAGCATTTCATTACCACACGTCGGCTCAACGTGTGTGTGTGTGTGTGTGTGTGTGTGTGTGTGTGTTGATGGAACTGTGCTGCTTGACCAAGGGACCTTGAACAATTGCAAAACACGTGGCCATGTGTATATTGTGTGTATTCCCTCAACTCCAGTGTGTGTGTGTGCAGTACGGCGATTGGGGAGACCACACACTTCACCTGTCACCACCCATCATAATAGTTGGTGGTTGGCTGTAATTTGACAGCAATTATCATGTCAGGAATGAATTCTCCTTGCAACAGAGGCGCGTACTGCAGCAACGGGAGAGACATGATGCCTCTGCCATTCAGCGAGCCCGGGAGAATTGTTGCCAGTTGCAAACCTCCACAGGCTTGTCAATCTGCCCATTATTAAGAGAAGAGCTGCGTCCTGCTTGCAGTCGCATACAACAAAGCCCGTCCTGGTTTTAAGGCAGCGCAGATCGCTTGCCATCAACAAAAGGAGCCGTATGGCTGGAAGGCAGCGAGCTGTAATAACATGTCAATATTTTTGAACCTGCAGATTTCCCTGTGCTGACGTTGAGCACATTTCTAAAAGATGCAACATTCATAACATCCAGTTGTTGCAGAACAGTTCATTCAGCCCTGTTCCAAAAGCACTAAACATCTTCCGTTTATAGCATTCAATGGGTGATGATACATAATTATCAGGGGAAAGGCAGTGCTAGGTATTAATTTAAAGTTGCCTGGGGCGAATTCTGGAGAACACACAGCCGCAGAGAAACCCAAGGTGTTTGTCTCGCTCTGCAAATGTCTCCGGGGAGAGGAGAAGCTGGAGCAGCTCTGCAGGGAACCTCCATCTCGGAGGCACGCTGAGGAGAAGTTTCAAAGAATAGTTGCCGTGTTTTATCTCCCCGCTCCACTCGTATATATCTGCTCTGTTGTGTTTAGCAGCTTATGGGGGATTTTCACCTGACGGCTTCAGATACTCTGGGTTATTTTAATGGAACTATGAGTGATGTTTAATTTTTTTCTTTTCTTGTGCTGTCCTAGTAGGACTATCGACTCGGCTGAATGAGGAGTTGACTGCTGTAGTTTCAAATGCTCTGAATGACGAAGAGGAGGACGAGACAAAAGATCAAGTGGGGGGTCTGTGTGTGTATTCTTAGAAGACGCGTATTGTACTGCTTACTGCATATTTGTTTAGTATTTTTTTTTCTAAAACCCCTGCAGAAATCACACAGCACAGTTTCACGGCACACAATACTAATGTTCTGCTCTACACCAGCTTGGTGAGACGTGCAATGAAACAGCTATCGGTGTTCTCGAGATAAAGTAAAGGCCTGAGCTTCAAAGCTTCAAATACCTGCATCTGCTATATAGCATATCACCCAAAATAATTAAAAGCATTAACATTGATGTGTTTGTAACAGTATACCGGTGTCGGTGACCAAGTAAGTACACCACAGTTTTATTTTTTTAAAGAATGTTTTCTTTTCTTCTTTGTGAGAAAGGCGAAATTAAGTAACAGTTTACTTCTGGCACACACACAAAAAAAGAAAAACTTGCTGTAATTGGATATCACATTTTTTTTATAATTGAGTTTTTTTTAATAATGATGTTCTCATACCCTTTAACGATCATTGTAACTGAGAATAATACACACATTTATAGTGTAATGCCGCTACGCCCTGATGATCTTGTACCATTACAAGCCTGCTTGAGACTAGCACTTGAACCACACTACTGCAGTTCTCTCATTATCATACCGCCCTGTCCTTTCCAGTGAGTCATCCCTCCCGAAGGTCAGCAAATGGCGACCCTGTTTACCGAGCTTCTGGATCCCGTCCTCCACTCCAGCCCCTGTGGTTCACTAGTCTGCGCAGCAGTGCCGGAGGGCAGCTGCATCAAGACTTGCATCAGGCCGGCCATGCTAAAAGGTACTCTTTTGCTCTTCTCTAACACCTCGCTGTCACCCGCTCTCATTCTGTGGGGGTGTATATTAAATTAAATGTTAGGCGCTCTCTGTCCCCGCTCTCTTGGGTGATTGCCTTAGTTCTGTCTGGCTAGTTCAGCTGTAAAGAGGCCTTTTCTTGTTTCTCCTACACATGAATAAACATAAGTTCAGGGGAGATTTTGAAGTGTTGTCCCCGTAAGGGTTTTTGCTGTTGAGTGGTAAAGAAACCCAGCTCAGGGGTTACATAAGGCTATGAAGGATGGCACAGTGAGGTCAGTGGGGAAGTAAATCTCTGTCAGAGTAATGTAGACGACGTTGGGCTGTCGTAGCGTGAGTTAAGAGTACAATTCAATAAGCTGAAAGGGGAATTGCCCCGACTGGACAGGGACGTAACTGGATATTGGAGTCTACAACTGTAAAATGAATAGAGCACACCCAAGATTTAAATCAAAATGTTACTTTGAATTCAAACTTTTAATTGTAAATGGGTATCATGTCAGTAGTAGCGAAACCAGCTAATACTTGTTCACATTTATAACTAGAGAGAAACAAACCATTGACAGGAAAACCTTTCGGGAATATCTCTGGTGAAATGTTTTTAGACGAGCAGCGATCAAGCAGACTAGATAAAGCACCAGCAACAAAAGGAACAGAACATTATTTTTGAAGTATAAATAGGTGCAGGAGAAGCGCTGAGTGGAATAAACGCTCTATAGGGTTCAAATTTCACATCACAAAGTGCAGTATACGTTCAGTTGGAACCGTTAAAATCATCTGTAGATGGTGGGGGCATCTGCCAATAGTGTTTTAAAATATATGTTGGTTCTATAATATATATCTATACAAGCAACATTGAAGATTTATATTCACTGGCATCCAACAATGATGTTTGTGTCATACAGACTCTTAAAATCTGAGTTTGGTATCAGCGCTCACAGCAGCTGGAAAGCTTGCAGCAGCTGCTGGTATCGCCCTCAAATTTACAGGGAATACGACTTCTCAGCAGAGTTCAACAAAGGCAGCTAACTGGTTGCCAAGAGATCAGCAGAAACACTTTTTGTTATTTTTGGCTTTCTGCAAACTTTTCATTTCATTGCTTGTTTTTTTGACTGCCCTCAAATTGTAAACAGTGTTTCAAAAGAAAAATGTTTTCAGAATTTGGAGCCCTAGTATATGTGATGACAGGGGGGTGGGTGTCTGGGAGGATAATGCACTGCTTTGCTTGCATGGTTTGAGTCCTGCAGGTGAATGACTTCACTGGGCTATTACAGCTTCAGCTAGAGAGCACTGAATTGTTCCTTTGTTTTGGTAGTGAAGCTCTGAGGGGGTTTCTCACAATGAATTCCTATTGATTTTTCTGGTCATGTCATCAAATTGTATGTGGCTTGAATCGTGACTTCTGTTTTCTCATCTGCTCCCTGAGCTTCCTCTTCTCTATTAACTTTTTTTTAATACTATTTGGATGAGGCAAAACTGAACAAAAGACCAGGAGAATGAAAGCTGGGATGAAAACTGGAAAATGGAAGTAAACACAATGAGCGGACCTGCCGTGGAAGCCACATTCATCAAGTGTCCTGGAGTGAAGCTGTGAATGTTAATCCTTTGACCATTTCTTTTGTTTTTGTGCTTAAAAATGAAAGATTTTAAAACATCTAATGGTCGAGGTTTGATTTAAGCGGTGAGGGGATGCCGTTCCACCGTACCTACGAGATGCGGTTAGCTCCAGTCTTGGTGTCAAAACGAGACTTTGTAACTTTTGAAAGAAGAAATAAAACCAACATTGTAAATGATAAATAGAATTTATGCTCAAGTATTTTTGTATTTTTATTTATTTTGGAGAAAGATTTACCCATGTTTTTCATCCCGAGGGAACGAAATCGTAAAAATAAATACCGACCTAACGAATGCAAATATTCAAGTCCAGCCCTACACCACACTATTGTTTTCTATGTGTGGCTACACATTGGCAGCTGTGTCAGGACACACCAGTGTGCTGTTCTCCCAGCGTTGATCTGGGTAATCTCCAGAAAAGCAGCAATTCTACATTTCGCGGCTCCTCGTGTGCCCGGGACCCCACACTGTTCGGTGTGAGGGACATGCATCGACTAACACAATGCTATACACAATGTGGGCTGTGTTTCATACATTACAGAACAGTGCTCTGAAAAAAAAACAATCACAAATATAACACTATATACAAAAAGCTTCAGATGCACACATTGTGCTTAGCAACTTAAAATGCGTCTGTCGGCACCGCATGATTCGGTAGGTCCGCCTGGTATACAATAATATTCACACCAGGCATCTTCTCTCTAACTCACTCGGTGTGATGCTGTGGCCATCTGTTAATGTGCTGCAGTCTTAATTATGCTCGCATCGCACAAAGTCTATCAGATATGGTCTGAGCCAACTGTAACACACCAAGCAGGGGCCTTACCGATCAATACGCCATCCTCCCGGGGCGGCTCTCACCAGCTCTGGCCCTCATTTGGTCTCAGCACACACGGCGGGGAATTGTGCCTTGTTTTGGTCGAGGTGTTGCTGTACATTTGGTATCTGAATTAAATATGTAGACACTTTCTGTGTTCCTTGATGTTCATGTATTGCATCTCACTCAGTATAGCTGTTTCCTAGTTAACTGGTTTCATGGTCAGTGATCTAGCCGTCATTAAAATAATCTAAAATAGTCTGTTGTGCTGTCACAAGCTTATTTCTATGTGGTGAGTTTTTTTGTTTTTTTTGGCAAGCTTGGTGATTACATCAGCCAGCCAGCCTTCTTGTATGATTTTGCACAGCTGTGTGTAACAGATCCAAAAAATGGTAGCAAGTGAAGCCAGCGCGAGCAATTCAATAAGTGCATTTCAAAATAATGAGCTGTGTGGGCAGCAATGTAAACTTATATATTTAACCTTAACACAAATTAACATAAGGTTATCTTTGAACGGTGATATTTTCAGCCTTTGGTGAAAACCAACTGCACTTCCCTGAACATACATCTAGTAAATATAGTCACCAGTAGCCCTCATATAGCCCTGATATAGCATCCATCCATAAAGTACAGAAGAAGCTTTTAGTGAAAGAAAAATATCACACCCACCACCGTATGAGCGGGAACCTGCAAACGGCATCAGATGCTGTTGTCATGGTCGTCTTTCATCTGAAATGAGTTGAATGCATCAGATGCTGCTCATTTACCTACAATGTATTGTATTTGCAGCAACGCTCTGCACCGGTTCACTCAACAGTTGACATTCGGCCGACCTCATTCCATATCATCTCCTTGGTTCAAAGGTTCATGTGAAGAGGTTTCCTGCGTACCAAGCATTAGCTCTCTGCCCAGTCTGCTCTCTCTCTCCCTCAGCAGGCTATCGCGGCTCCATCGAAGGCTTGGCTCTAATCTGACGGCTCGGGGGGGGGGTTTCCTGCGTCGGGGCTGTGGCCCAATCCATCTGTCTTCATCAGTGAGCCGGGGTGGCTGTGGGCTTGGGCCAGCAGGACCCCACTAAGCACCAGCTGCTAGCTGCCTTTTACACTGATTCCCACCACGTGGGACATATTTACAGTACAGCAAGCGGCATGGTAAGATTGGAGGACCTTTCAGCTCTTAGCACCTTGATTTTATCTTTTTCTCGTACGGTTTAAATCTGTCTGTTAAAGTTTACCCTCTTAGACTCTCGACTCCCTTTGCTTCCTGTGTCTTTGCCATTCTGCCTGCCTTATTTGACTCATATTCTCTCATATTTCTGGGTATAGAGGTTTACATGAGTACATAAAGGGTGTCAGTTGGTTGTTGGTCTTTCACACTAGAGAAGGCTTGTGGGTTTAATGATGCTATTTATTTACTGAGACTGACACAGTCTCTCTCTCTTCTGCTTGGCTCCACTCACACATGAAGGCAAACAAAAAGTTCAGAACAATATATCGACATCAAATAACGTGTATTTTCACTTGTCATTCCAACCATTATTGCTGGTGCCATGACTTCAGTGTGTGATGGAGAGGCTCCTGCACTTTTTTTTTGTCATCCTCTGTCTGTCGTTGGCATTGTTTGCTTATTGTCCACTCATCCATCCATCTGTTCTATCACACTTTCACTATGATTATGAAACTCACCACTTGGGTCAACCGTTTCTGCCTATCCCTCTCTGGCATAAAAGAGAGGTTTTGTTGACTGTTCCTCAGAATGAAAAAGAAAGGGCTTCTCAATAAAGTCTCCAGTTCAACAGTCATAATGCGTGAGTGCAAAGAAAAGAAATGATGCAAAAATACGACCTACTGCTTCTTCCTGTGC
Source organism: Cyclopterus lumpus (assembly GCF_009769545.1). NCBI lineage: Eukaryota > Metazoa > Chordata > Actinopteri > Perciformes > Cyclopteridae > Cyclopterus > Cyclopterus lumpus. The sequence continues at coordinate 10,598,648 of NC_046988.1, forward strand.
TCAGTCGCTACCAGAGGCGGATGACCCTGTAGAGGGGGTCACAGTGACTGGATTGATTTGGAGGGGCTGCTATTTAGCATGGTAAGACACTAAGCTAATTACCGTCTTCATAAACACCAGCATGGCCTTTAGCTCCTATTGAATAAGGCCATGGGCTCTGAACGATGAGACTGGGCTGCAGAGGCCCTGAGGCCGGGGCTCCTTCTTATGGAAATCAATTTTGGTCTAAATGGCAATGAGATTAGCGCAGTACTGATCTGATCCTTTGATTTTCTTTTCCACTTCCCCACAAGCTCCACTTTCTAGTTCAGCTGCCTTGCAGTATTGTCATGTGAGTAAATGTAGATTAAATAGTGTGTCCTAATCAGACGGGCGAGGTAAAGGAAATTCCACTAGAAAGTGCTCTGGTAGATCATGTTCTTTTCCTATTTCAATCCAGATTGAAAGTATTTTAGAGAAACAATTAAATGGATTTCCATTCAATTTGGGACAGACATTCATGTTCCCCTATTATTTATTATATTATTTGTAATAAATACAAATGGGTCCAGTATACTTGTTCATAATTCAATATCTACCCACCAGCCTCAGCTGTACTTTGAGTTTAGTGCTATTTAGCAGATGATAGCATGGTAACATGTGACGGTAAACTAAGATGATCAACATGGTGAACATTTTATAGGAAAACGACATCTTCACCTTTTAAAAAAATTCATACAATTCTTCTGAGATAATTTCTGAATGTAATGGCATCATGTCCACCGGTTTGTCTTGTGGATTATTCCAGTATTAAAAGTCCTTTTTACCGAATTTCAATTTGGATTCAGCTGATAATAAAGATTGTCCATAGCATGTTTACTAATACAACACATACATACTGTAGATGTGCACGACAGCAACAATATTAATGTTGTTGCTACAGTAAAAAAAAACATTTTTACTGAGACATACACCACAGAACTGCAAACATGATGTTTTACTGTGTGCACTTATCCTATAGAAAAGGAGATTGCATGTCCTTTGTGGTTGCAGCAAGAGCCATCAACTCCACACTTCACCTGGTGCGAATGCGTTTGATGCTCCTGGAAATAATGAAATATGCTGCATTTGCTGGCGTTCTTTCATGTTCCTGGTCTGGTCTTGATGCTTTTAAGACCGAGGGTTGTGGGTTATGCACTCTAGCGTTGTCAGTCACGCTACAATAAACCACCATGTGGGACAGCCGCAGAGATCAAATTCATACTGATCGTACAATGACATCTCTTGGCAGGCCAATAAAAGAAAATGTCCTTCTCACCATCACGGTGCTGCTCATCTTATTGTGAAGCATCAGGATAGGCTGGGTTGACTGGGAGCACAGACATGTGTATGTGGTACAGTATGATGAAATTGCATAGCATTTTCATAGTTGCTTGGAGGAGGTACCACTTTACGGTGCCCATGAGGCACTTGTAGTACTTTGTATAGCTAACTCTCTATTTATGTTTCAAGCACATCAACTAAACTCCCGGTAATATTTGCACAGATTACTAAAGTTCTATATTCCGACTGCTGTGGATGTCTTTAATACTCATTTTGTGTGCGCATGTGTCGATGCTAACTCGGGTGTGTGTCAAAGGGAAATCGCAGAGGGAATCGGAGGCTCTGCAGCCATCTGAGCAGGTTGTGCAATATGCACATTAGCAGAGAGGTGGCCTCAAGTGGGAACAGTCGTCTCTCTCTGCCTGGAAGAGAACAAAAGGCAGGTTCTACCTCAGGTCTCATCCTAACACATGAGATAAGATTATGGCTTCTCTTCTGCCCACCTCCGTTTCTCTGGGGTTGTGGTGCAGCGATAGAGAGCAACAAGGCTAATTGTGTTGGATCCAGCCAGACGGAATTTGCATGGGCCTCCATTTCTTATCCTTTTTGGCATAGCTGTCTTATTTTATTGTATCATTTTACTTTTCAAGGGCAATTGAATGTAATTGGAGTTGTATCAGGCACTGCAGAGGCTTTCTTTCCTTCAGTTATTAGACCCACTGTAGTCATCACTTGATTGAAGTCTGATTAATTGCACCTTACTTTTGTTGAAACAAAATAGAAACACTGCTACCCTGCAGCATGTTACTCAGTGTTTCATAATGTTCTCATAATCTTTCTCTATTTTTTCTTCTTTCTTTTTTCTCTCTCTGCGGGATTATTCTTGAACCTTTAAGATTGTGTTCCATCCTAACTGTGTCAAACTCTTAAGATAAGCAGGAAACAATGCTGGCATCACAAAGTAGAGTAGAGAATAGAATAGAGACTGGGCCATATGTGCGGTGCTCAGGACAACATGCATGTTTCTCAACAGAGAGGCTAACCTTTTAAAATGTTAATTGTTGTGCTCCTTGTTTAATCATGGGAGTGAACCTACCTCCTAAATATAGCCGTACTTCCTGTCCTTGCCCACTCAAATAGAACAAGGCTGATTTACACTGCAAAGGGATGACATTAACGACCGCTTCCCGCAGGATTCTAACATCAATATTCTATTCACATTTTCAATGCAATGTTGAGCTAAAAGCTGTCCTAGAAGGTGTTGTTATGTGACTAGTTTGAGAAAGCAAACATGGAGAGAATCAATTGAAATGGTAAACCGAGCATGAAAGCATTGTGCGTGCTTTTGTCTCTCTTTTCTTGCTTTTATTCAAAATCTATGTACCTCAACCCCTCACTCTCAGCTTTCATCTTGCTCAAATACTGTCCATTTGCCCCCTCTCTCCTGTCTCCTCCAACCCTTTCTTTTGCCATCTCTCTTACAGCAGATGATCTATAATGCCCGTTCAGCGACGGCATCATCGTACCAGCGGCTGATACAAGCAGGACTTAGGTTGTTTCTGCAGAGAAATTAAAGCCTTATCAGACCACGCCCCATGTGGGGTGCAGAAATGAATAGATACCTTCTTTTATACATTACTCATTTCCCTTTTTTTAAGACTGATTTAAAGCCAACCTAGAAGTAATATTAGATGTGATTTGTCTTTGTGTCCGTGTACTGCTGTGAGCAGTTGTCATCAATGATGCAGATTATACAGTACGAAAGATTTCACGAGACTCTCAGGTTCTCCACTTATACAACACTGATGTGTAATAAATTGTGATACTTGTTTTGTTTTTTCCCAGTAGGTTCTAATTGGATGACAACAATTACAGAGAAATCGTAAATAAGGTACTGTTCTGGTTTTTATAGATCTTCATGTTGAGGCGGATTTTACTGTGCGTTGCCCCGGCCTCGATATCTTTGCATCTGAGCAGACATCTTTAAATAATGAAACATAATCATTAAGCATGGCATCAGCATCAAAAAGGCCTGATTGCTTTGATTGTAGCATCCTGTAATGCTTCCTATTCATAAGCCTCTCTTTATTGGTAAAGGGGGCAGATAAACAATTTCATTCTTCTCAGTCAAAACCAAAGTGTATGAGTCACTCTATCTTGTTCTATTTACCGTCTCATTATTTACTTTTGTCCATAATTGAGACCTAAATGCCTTACTACAAGCTCCCAGTGCAGTAATATTAAGTAGATATCTTATTTTAAGATTCTTTTAAGCGTAAGTATCTCAAAACAAGAATAAGGCAGGATGCTGCTCTATAATAAGGGAACAAGAAACGCATTATTGCCAGAAAGAACTTTGTTATTGGATTATTCTTCACAATGTTTGTTTTAGAGGTTCTATTTAAAGGAACTATTTGCTATGTAAAGCTACAGTGGAGTAATGATTACTTGACCATAGAATGAAGTTGCTCTTGCTGAGACTTTCTCCTTATCCGTCATTTTGAAGGACAGTGTTGTACAGATGTTGTCATAATCCATTATTAATGGTCATTTTAATGCATTTTTATGTATTGATAAGGGCATTTAATTGGTATTCATTATCTTTTTTAATTTTTTAATAATAAGCAGATATAAAGAAAAAGCATATAGCTTGTGCATATATAAGGGAATGGAGAGAAAAGATAAACAGAGACCATGTGCTCACTTTTCACGTCAACACCACCCGAAGCATGAAAATTACTTTTTTTACTCTCTTTTTCTTCTCTACACAATGATAGCAGGGGTCACTAAAAACAGATAATAATAATAATGAGTTAATAGAACCTCTGCTCTATCTGCGTTGCAATACAAGCGTCTCTGTGCTTATATAGCTGGGCCAGCAGCACGTGCCCTGTTAGTGCCTGTAAGTCTCTATTGAGCTCATGGCTGCCGCTCTGCACCACGGTGATACTTTGTTACCACTGATAATCGTAGCCCCCCACCCTGGTAAACACTGGTTTGTAGCTAACGGTGCTTCTAGCCCAAACAGTGCAAACAACCGCAACAGTGCTCACAGAGCCAACAGTGTTTACCTGAGGAGGATCCAGAGGTCGGGGACGGGGTTATCAACTGTAACCGCAGTATGACTGCAGCCAAGGTCGGAGGCCACGAGCGAGCCAGCGGGGCACGTGCACGCTCACGTGCACTGACATGCGCTCAAAGGCAGGCTGTGTAAACAAAGCACAGAGAGGTTTGGATTACAACGCACACATAGAGAGATTAACTTTGTTTGCTATATTAACATCCCACAAAGAAGCGTAGCAATGTGCCACAAAGGCAGTAAAGAACTGCAAACTACAAAACATGGATGTAAACAATGCAACATTTAAATAATTAGGTAAAGAAATATAATACAGTTTCACATTCAGAATGTCTGTTAGACCTCAGGGATACAATCACAATTATACATACAAAGCAAATATTAAATAGAGTAGGTTCTTCCTCATAAAAGGGATCTGAAGATGTGTTGTGTGTTGTTTTCTTGGCTCAGATAACGGGATGAAGAGGAGCCACAGCACACTGACCCCATCAGAGAAACGAGGCACAGACAGAGTCGACATGCAGAAATTAAAGTGAAAACCCTTCACCTATGTTTATCGCATCATCCCAGTTTTTAAAATACGCTAATTCCTAATTCATGAGGACAAACCAGTCTCCCTAATATCAGACCGAGTTTCACTTGTGAAGGAGCCAATCCTTGTCCAGTGTTTTAATGATGGGTGAACAATTAATTAAGTTTGTGGCTGTGAGCAAATATGCTGTCAGTGCAGCTGCTCGTTTCAGAGGTTGTTACCCTCACTGTATTAAGATTATTATTATTGACCTCGATGAAATAAATTCATTAACATCAACGATTTAAATTCCTCCGGTAAAACACTGAAAAGCGAAGAACGATGATGCATGGACAGTAGAATCAACTTTGAAAAGTGCAAACAGCTTTATAAATGATGTGGCCTCATTTATTGTGAACGCAAAGAGGGAAGAAATACAGACTGAAAATGTGTTGGCTATAAAGAACTCACAGTCTTATAAAGTATGTATACTATATGCATGCTAGTATATAGTGTGTGTGTGTATGTAATTATTCATGATCCTTAAGCTTTCTCCAATTTAGTCTGTTAGGTTGAAATCTCACACCCCGTCTTCCCCCCACAGGTGTTGTTTATCTTCGGGGAGCTGAAAACGTGGCTGTTAATTAACTCGCTGTCGATCCTACACTTGTAGCTCTCTGTCAACACTTCCTTTGCCGGAATAATCTAAGTGGTCTGGGAAGTCGCAAGTTCACACTTCTGTGTGTGTGTGTGTGTCTGTGTGTGTGTGTGTGTGAGAGGGGAAAACGCACCATGTCTACATCAAGCTGTCTTCATTTTAAAACACAGTTTTTCCGTGAAAAGGATTTGCTTCCTCATTAGCGTTTCCAGGTCATGTTCACAGTGAAACACCTGAAATCACTAAATGTAATCTAAATCGCACCTCCTCATCAACACTTCCACACAGCCACATGACTGAGCGGGGGGTTTGGGTGAAGAAATCACTTTCTCTGGAACACGTTTTCTGAAAGAACAACATATGGCACCGGCTTCCTTTTTCACATTGTGCACGGCTTCATTGGCTGAACTGCTCACACTCTTCACACCCAGAGTGCAAGATGAAGTGAAATCTGGTTTTGCATGACTAGATTGTCCCTTCATCTTGTTTCTGAGAGAAGTGGGACAATGGAAGAAAAGTCAGAGACTTTTGTCCGGAGTCGGTTGCATGCTTTCTCCTGTCTGCATCAGAGGAGACCACAGCTGGTCTGTTTCTAATACTGTAAGATAGCTTCCTGCAATAGCTGGTTGCTCTGCACACACTTATGTACAAGTTCCACTTTTCACTACGTGATTTGGCTTCAATCCCACGAAGCATTGTTTTGAAATGTATGAGTGGAGCCCTGATGGTGTTGGCTCGGAGGTCTTCACTGTGAGGTTCAGTCGTCAGAGAGCGGATTGGATGTGAGGAGACAGCTGGAGTGATGCTAGCACACACGCGTACTAACACACACGAGGGTCTTTGGAGATCGCATGCACTGTGCCAGGTAGGACAAATGCACAATTCACGCATGCGCACTGACGCACGCATTTCCACAAACGGGTCCCTTAGGCTGACATACATAGAGCCAGGGCTAGTTCAGGTGGGGATCAAAGCAGACTGTGCTGAGCCAAGAAAATAAAAGGACACAGGCTCCAAATATATCTAGTAAAGTTGTAGGCAAACAGCCTGCTAAAGGAACCCCCTGTTTAAAGCTTATCAGCCTAGGTGTGTTCAGTATACAATGATTATAGCATCAGAATGCTTAATAGATTACGATTTTAAATCAAAGCTGTTCATATTTCTTCTGCCCAGGTATCCTATATCGGTCATCATTATCCAAACAAGACTGAGCCAGTGGTTTCCCTTTCTTCTTAGCTCAAATGAATGATATCCAATAGGCTTGATCTAATCCCAGGAACGTTTGTTCAATGGAGCCTTTTCTTCCCGTTCCAAACAGAGAACATCCTCACAGAATTCCCTTGTTAATAGATGAGGTTAACTCGGGACGTGATCATGTAGGACACATCTCTTGGTACACAACGCTCGTCTCTAACACACCATGATGCCAGCAAGTATTGAATCTTCAGTGCTCTCATACTGTCCTAACCATCTCCTGCATTCTTAAGGCTTGCTTGGAAAATTGGACTTTCACTCTATTTTTACAGCATCTCAAAGACTCGCTTAACCTCCAAGCTTGCCGAAAACAACACTCATCTGCCACAACATGTCCAAGCACTGACCTAAACCCTCTAAAACATGTTGAAATATTAGGCTCAAACAACAGTCTTCAAAAGGAGTATAAAAAAGACAAAACACTTCTTTTCTGCTTTGAACCAGTAGATGCTGAAAATGGCACATACTGTAAGTAATGGGCAATAAAATCCACAGCCTTTAACTCCAGAAAATGCATTCTTGCTCTTCGCCAAAGCTAATATGAGGCTTTGCTGTCAGAATTGAGATATATATATATATATATATATATATATATATATATATATATATATATCTCAATTCTGACAGCAAGGAATTAATGGAACTAGGACTATGGATTTTACACCTGACTTCAAAGTATAGAGTATTGTGTTAAAATGAACTTGATGGAATCTATCTTTTGAGAGGTGTTTCTCTTGTCTGCCTCTGCCATGAGTTTGCTTGTTCACTGTATTTTGAGAACGGGTGTAAGGTTGTGTTCTGAAGTGCAACGTGTGGCATGAGTCACAATTACTGCTTCATAAGGTTGGCCTTGATTTGTTGTATCAACTGCGACCAGTTCATTATGATTGGTTATTAGTTTCTTAGACTTCAAACTTCCATTTTAGGAAAACATGGAAAAAATACATTTAATAATCTCCTGCCCACAATTGCTAACTATAGCACACTGCCTCCTGAGGGATTATAATTCCTCCAGGCAAAGCAAATAATCATATCCCTCCAACAAGTCCCTCAGGGCTCAGTCCTTGGACGAGTAATAACGTCCCTTTTTAGACTCTGTTTCTTCCTTGCTGTAAAATGAAGAATGCATTAAATTAAATTAATTTATTTTCTGATGCCCTTTAGCTGCTTTTTCTAACTTGCAATGTACAGTATGTACTTATGAACCAAATGTACATTTATTGCTATTAAAATATGGCGAGGTTTTTCCTCTTAGGTTTTTCCGTCAAATTTGATCCTGCCCACAAACTCTGACGGTTGTCTTTATGGAGAAAAAAAACTATTTTCAAAAAAGCATTGTACTTGGTGGATTCCTGTCTTTTGTAACATTGTGATTAATTTGTTTAACAATTTGTTTTCAGACATGGCTTAACAATGTCATATGATATGCTACTTCAGGAAAGGGAACAAATATCACCGCTGTAGGCACCACTACAGAAAACTGCTCATGAACATTTACCAGGAATTCACATTATAGATACAACCACAAGCTATCCATTAAATTGTCATTTTCTTCAATCATATAATTATTGGAACCCCTACAATATGTTGCTTGTGCCAGTTGAAGGCACGTCGCCACAGTTTCTTGTGTGTACACATGATCAGGATGGTACCAACTCTCTCATTTTGAGTTTGAAAAACAATATATTATTTTGGCTGAGAACCACTTTGAACCGGTTCCTGCATTACCTGCATGTAATGCTAAGAAAAAGGAGCAACACTCACACAAGCTTTGGCCTGTACCACAAAATGTGTGAATTTCTTGTTCTTGCTTCTTTTCAGTACTCTAAATTCATGACCTCTGTTCTTTAAGCACTTAGTGAAACACCTGCTTTAAGAGCACTTCATGAATACATTTAACTCCAGCAAGAACATCCTCTCTTTGTAACTACACTACCCTTTCCCTCTTCTGCTCCCACGCTATACATGCCTTTTTAGAAAGGTTGTGGCGAGTGTCCAGAAGTATCACGAGGAAGACATCGCCCCGGTTACCCCCCCATCACTGATCCTCATTTCTGATGCGCTATTCTTGTAACTAACTATTTTATAGGCAGAGTCATCTGTAGCTTGATAATATAAATGCTTATATATTGTCATGATGTTATGCTTTTGTCAAGTTACTCAAGTTCAGAATAACACATAGAAGGTGAAATTTGAAGTCTTTGGAATGTTTGCTTCTCAAAACAAACCCATATGTTATATTCTAGCCTCATTAGTAAGTGACCTGGCCTTGCAGGGCTCAGTCCTGTGAGACGGAATTATCCGCCTCCTTGATCGTTCAGCACCAATTAGAAGTTAGGATGATACATAAAAATCTGTGTATGTAAGGGCCGGGCTTCCGGTTCTAAGGGAGAGATGTTGGGACTCCACTGTGATTGCAATCGCGGCTTGTACTTTGCTTGTGATCAGAGAAATAAATAAGACAACAAGAGAAGTTGTTTAATGAATTCTTCCAAAGGCTCTTACCAGGCAGACAATTTTGATCCACGCTTACAAGCTGGAAGAGGACTTTTTGTCTTTGGTAGTCAGAATAAACACTAACATTTTGCATCAGGGTTTGAATATTACCAGATATGAAACGGTAGTATTATTAGTATTAGATCTAGTCGTACTATAAAGTTCAGGTATGATGAACATCAAAACACACTCGCTGATTGTTTCCTATTTAAACTCCTGCACACTGCCTGCCTTGACACGCGTCGACTATTATAAAATAAGTGTGCTTCAGGTGCCATTATGTGACCGAGTGTCCAACTAAAAGGAGGGAGTTTCATTATCTCAGCAGAGGAAGAAGAAGAAGAAAAAAGAGGCAACAACAGGCACATAGCTTAGCAATGACAATGAACACAAAAATGTTGTTTAATCCTTCAATTAGTCTACAAAATGTCAGATAAAATAGAAGATAATATCCCTCTAATGTCAGAAGCCACCTTGCTAAAAGAGACACTTTGACTCAACCACATCAATGCAAATCGAGACAAATCACTTAAAAAAACAAAACAGTTTAAGTGTTGAGTATATAATCTCCATTACCAGCCCAGAGGGGGCAGTGTGTCACTGTGCGGGGGATGGTGAGCCCCAGGTCACGGGGGAACTGCAACATTTATCCCCTCTTACATCACCTCTCGTCTTGACAAAGTGCACTGAGCGCTTCAGGGGCATACTAATTCGACCTGATGTGTATTAGCTCCCCATATCTGTCATTCAACACAATGACAGTAATTTGGCAGAAAGGTGAAAACAAGTCTAGACCCAATCACAGATATCCAGTCAGCACGGAAGCTTATATTTAGCTCAAGACCTGCCTGTGAAGACAAAGAACAATGCCCGACCACTGTGTGAACAGCGTACGTACATGTGAACACTTGCACGGACACACCGGAAAGCGTGACTCGGATCATCCTACATTTCTGCTGAAATCTGACTCTCTTAAAAGCGTGGAAATGGATGTGTATTCTAATGTGTATTTACCGACGTGTACACGTTAAACTAAAATAAAGCTCACACAAGTTTTTACGTGTTAGAGTTGAAAGTCAGACCAGAGGATTGATCTGTCCCCAAAGCGGAGGCACAATAAGGGAACCGTATCTTTTTCACTGTCGTGTGTCTTATTTAGCATTTTGATTTCAAACACGTTTGTTTCTGGTGCAGATTGTAATTCCCACACATCATTGAAATTCACTCCTGAAAGCAAACATTACAAGGAAACACTGGGTCCACGGAGACGTCTTTACTTAATACCCTTCATTTTCAAGAGGAGACATCTGACTCGGGGAAAAAAACAACCTCGACGCCGGTCGCTCCGTGAGCCCAAATGGGGCTCAGTGCTTCTCTTAGACTTTTTGTCATGCCTGCAGTCGTGGCCATTACAAACCTGATTTATCTGGCATGCTGCTGTGAGCACGCCCATCTGTGAGCTGCCTGTAAAACTGATTTGTGCAAAGGATCAATTTCCGTCTGATGTTTCTATTTGTCTGTGTTCCTGCTCGCTAAGAATAAGCGTGGCAAGAAATGTGAAATGAGATCTCATGTTCAGCATGGATCCATCATATGCTGCATGCGTTGGCTTGATATAGTGTCATTATTGTACATCAGCCATCTAATTGTAGCTATGTCTCACTACCAAAATACAAATTGCATCTTCTGCTTCACTGCATGGTGTCTCGCTTCCAACCGCAGACATATTTTCAGGATTTTTCATTTGTTTAGTGTCATCTTTTGAAATGAAATATTCATTGTAATGAAGTAGCGTATATGCAGACATTTCTGCATGAGCAATGGAGAACCAGGCAAACAAACTTTTAAAGACCAAGTCCCTGACAGGATAATTTAGTTAATTCAGATCCATTTGCTGCTATCTTGGTGCATTCGTACCCTTCAAATGCAGGCTGTATCTCGGCTTTTGACCTTTTTGTTCATTCCCTCTCCAGTGCCCACTTCAAACTCTCGTTGCCCGCATGCAATACCAAAAACACTAAAAGCAAAATGTCTGGTTTATTTTTCGCTCTCAGAAACATGACGGATGAAAAATACAGGGAGATAGAAAACATTCCAGTCAGCGGCGACAGCTTTGGAGCCTTGGAGAGCCCACTGCAACCAATCTCGGCTTCGCAGGCGTGCAGTGGTGCGCTGTGGGAAGTCGGGGTGGCGTGCTGTCGTGTTTCAGGAGGAGAGGGAGAGAATGAGAGAAAATGGCAGCAAATGAAGTTGGCGGGCTGCGGAGTATTGTTCCCTCCTGCTCCCCAGTAATGAACAGACTAGGGAAATTGGTCCCCGGTGGTCCCGAGCCTTCTCTTTAGGATCCGTCAGGTGTGTTCGCTGCACATGGAAACAAACGCATACCTGTGCACACGCAATGCGTGAAGATTGCCCGCACGCACTGGCATACACTCAAACATGCGCACTGTGAAGAAGCCTAACTGTACACGGCAGACAGGCTCTTCTGTCCTCCCATTGTCTCTGAGTTGGAGGGTGTCTGGTGCATCTACACATTCAATTACAAAGACCTTACGCTGGTCAGCTGCAGATGGAGATGGATGATAGTACACACTATCGGCTAATAGTGCCTAGTTTCAGGCCTAACCTTCCATCATATACCCAGCTCTATTTCATCTACAGTTTGTTGACCACAACTACTTCCCGAGTCTGAAATCGTTAAATACATAACGCTCATCCATAAAATATTATGCAGTGACGTGGCTAGAATCTTGCATCTGACGCATTAAAATCCTAAAGGAAGCTCGCTATTTAATTTTTTTTAATCAAGCATTTTAATAAAAAATGTTGTGCTCATAATTTTCAGTAGCATATTTCAATTTGTAGCAATTGAGTCACACTTTGAAATGTTATTTTTAGATTCTGAAAAATATAAAATTATATATATTACAAAATATTGATTTGAATATTAAAATCATTTAAATTATGTTAAAAAAATATATTGACATTCTGATCAAACACAAGTTTACACGGCAGCTTTTAAAAACATATTATATTGGACCCACTTAATAACCACATGTAGGTATTGGACTCACTACATTGGAAACTTTATTGTTAATAGAGAAATCTTTGATACATTTGCATACAATGGAATTTTTTTTACGGTTTGTGATTTACATCAACTGTTGTGTTCACCTGCTCTAATAATCTGCGGATGTTAGCATGTCTGGCTAACTCGTACTTTATTTCTCTGATCACAATCTTACTATTTACACTTATAATCTGGCATTATTTCTAAAGGCAAAGGACAAAAAAAACGTTAAGGTCATTATTTCCTGAAAAAATGAATTAGACCTTTAATTGTGGCCAGCCTGAGGAGGATGACTCTGAGTCACAGATGAATGCAGAGGCACTCCTAATACGTTGAGCCTCCTGCGTTATTATTCCTGTCCGTCCGCATATTTTATTCATGAATCTTACTGTACTGGTGAGTGAAGGGGGATTTCAGCCTTGGCTGGAGAGTGACCATGACTACAGGAGAGGGATCCAGTCCAGATCTCTGAGCCGTTTGGTCTCTAAGGTGCTGCCATATCTTCGCCTGTTTGCAGAAAGAAAGGGAGAAAACTAATGTATTTTTAACGATGACATAATTGTTGAGAAAAGGAGGCATGTCAGAGCAATGTAAAAGCCACATCGTGAAGAGATATTGTGGAACTGAAGTAATTTTTGCTAACTCCAGATCTTCTGATTGTACTCTTAATAGAATTGCCCAATGGCGGAGTGAGAGCTTGGTCTTCACTTCCTGCACTGTAATGTCTGCCCCCTCTTTAACATGGGAAGGGTTATGACTCATAGGGCCTCATTACAAACAAGGCTGGGCCCTAATATGTCAAATTAAAGAGGTGTTCTCACTTCAAGCATGCATTGACCTCGAAACCTTGGAGCAACACGGTGAGCAGAATCTAGATCGGTTCTGTTGCTTTGTGTCTACAGTGTGTCTGTCTTGTTCCCAGTCCTCTCTCCTTCCCTCCTTTTTTTTATTTTTTATTATCCTTTTCTCCTCTTTCGTCCTTCTCCGAGTGACTCGGCTTCACATCAATCACAGCAATGTTTATTGTCAATGAAATATTTAGTACGAGAGTGCCCGTGTGCACGGATTGCAGATTGCATCTCATCCTGAAACAATGCATGCTGTGTTTTGCCTGACTGATTATAGATGCAGGACTTTAAAGCCAAGGATCTTGATCGGTTTGTTTGTTATTTCTGTGATTGGGCTGTTTTACATCTCAACATGCAGCTAAGAATGGACACGGCTGTCGACACGTAAACAACATGCCTGGAGGTGTCAGCGTGTGGGAAAACAGATATTGGAAGCGGTGGACCTGTGATCCGTACAGAAATAAAAATATAAAAAGACCCAGTTTGCAAATCTGTCATCACAAATACAACGAAATATGAAACAATATGATGCAAGCATTCTCATTAAGTTTCATAAGCCATGCCATGATTTGAACTTTCCCTTGACACTTTATTTTAACCTCCCTGTTTACCATTCATAAGCAGTGTATAATAACTTAACTGGTTTCTAACATACATTTGTAATTCAGTTTTATTTATACACACAGTTGTGTGTCTTATGAAACCTAACTGTATAATTGTTTGCATACATAATTAACGCGTATTTGACAACACATAACATGGGTTTTTGATCATGACAACATGTATTGACACAAATACTTCTTAGGCAGGTTTGAAACGATTTAAAAGATGCACATGTTCATAACTCACAAAGAGATTAGCTATTTAATTATGTGGTATTTTCTTAGTATTCATTAATTGCTTTTACCAGTTATGGATGCTTCAGAAGAGAACTTAAAGTGTTGACCAATACATCAATAGACACTTAACATTGTTGTTTAATACAGTGCGTCATGAAAAGATTCATTCATTTTATTTATACTGCTTATGATTGCTAAATGGGGGCGTTGAAATAAAGTCATTTTGTTGTAGGTTCATAATGCTACTGTATAAACAAGCGGGATTATACCAGCTCTTTATTTAGCATGGGGGCATACAGTTTAAATGCATTTCAATTTGATGGAAAAAAATTGGGCATTCATTCAAGAGTCTAGCATTTGATATCTTGGGAGGAACCAGGGCCTGGTATTCAAAGTTGGAGAGTTTTCAAGTGTTAACACACAAGGCTAGGGAGACAGTAGGACATTTAGTAGCCGAGTTTAATTAAGTGCTGCTGCGGATGCGTTGCATGGAAGTCTGAGTGAGTGGAAAGCACTAAAAAAACAAGTTAAAAAAGCTAACTGGTGACTGTGGGTCAGGGGTCTTTCAATCAGAGCACAGGGCTCTAGATAAGTAATGGTTACAGGTAGTTTAATGAGCATATAGGTCACAGATACAAAATGTGGTTGTATGTTTAATTCAATGCAAGTGTCGGCAAATGAAGATCAAATAAACAACATCACAGATGAGAGAGATGCTGACCCAAATGCATATTGTTAATTATTGAATTTATAGAATTAAGGCTGAATAGAGCTGGTGAATGATATGACGGTGAAATACCACATATTTAAGAGTAGCGCTTTTAACCTTGTAACACAGTATGGCCCAGAGAATGAAAAACTAAAAGCCAGAAATTACGTACCTGTGTTATAACATATCTTAAATTGTGCAGTATTGTAATACTTTAACAAAATGTCATTGTTCATTTAGGTTTTCCTCAGGAGTCTGAAGAGGTTGTACAGGATGAACTTATGTCAGTCCTGGTAAAGACACTACTTTTCCTTTTTTTCCTAGATATACTTTGTAGTTTGGACACTGCAATTATCCCTTTAACTTGGAAAACAGTTTTCCAAACATAAAGCTTTGGATAACAAAGCGTATTTAATGCTTCCTCAACAGAAAAGAGAGTAATTCATAGCTGGCGACTTAGGAAGTCTGTCCAAAAAAAGTGCCTGATAAAATGATAATGGATGGTAAGAACGCCTACTGGGCTTACATTGCAAATAAACTGCAGGGGACAGTGTGATACAGAGAGATGTGGAGTGGGTGGGGAGCGATCACTTGGCTATAAGCAGCCAGGCCAAATGGGGAAGGGGACAGAGTGAATAAGCCAAACCACTTTTAAACAGGTTCGACACAAGCCCCAGGCCATCTACTCACTGCACAGCTCAGTAGGCTGCCCCATTGGCGCCCCACCTACTGCCACCCACGTACCCTCTAATGACACTCAAACTGCCCACATCTCTGCCTCCTTCAGGGCCACTGCTTGCTGTAAAATGTAGACCTCTGACGGGCTGTTGCACACACAACACAATACATTTGCAGGAGATTTTGAAGTGAGCACAGGCTTGCGATAAAATAAGAAAAAAAAATGTTGTTGTTGTTTTGTTCTTAGGCTCCAGGATAAAGTACTGTATTACAGAAAACACGGCTAATTATGTTTTCAGTGAGTTTAGTTACAAATTTTGAAATATGCCAGCACCGCCAAAGCTCACTAATTGGTGAAATCTATTACACCGTGTTTGTTTAATCCGTACATAAAGCAACTCACAGTGTTAATTAATGAGCTTTTGCGATGTTTGTTGCCATATTTTTTAACTTTGAAAGCAGGGAGAACCAGCTAGTCTTGCTCTCAGTCTTTACAACAAACTAAGTATATTTCCCTCCTGGCTCTAGTTTCAGAAGATTGAAAGCACTCATGTCTGTAGAATAAATTCAGGCTTGCAGAAGATTGCAAACAGGAGAACGACGAGCCAAGTCTGTCTGAAGGTAGCAACATCTGTCAACTAGCTCCACCAGATTACATGTACATGTATATTAAACCCAAAGTGTAAAAACAAAAAGTTGATGAAACTAATTGATGTGATGGACACTTACTGGGAAAGTGTTTGAATGACGATGCACGGAACATTTGTGGCTGCTAAAATTCTGGATTTAATATGTTTGTGCATCTGTTACTGTTGCAGCTGGGCGGCTTGTTAGCCACTTCAACCAAAGCCTTTCACAAAGCTGGTTGGTAATTAATGATCAGTAATTAATGAGTGGTTAACAAGGGACAGCTATCTGTCTGGAAATGAATATTAGCATCCCCACTTGCTGCAATAACCAACTGCCCTTCGGAGACCAATACGGTTGAAAGTTAAGTTACTTTTTTAAAGATCATTTGTTTTCATCAGCTCAGTCAGACCTGTTTTTAACACTTTTCTTTGGAATAATTAAGGAGCCGTTGGGCACACAGACACAAACACTTACACTAAACTGTTGGCATGATGACTTGAATTTCAACAGATTTTGGGAGGAATATAAGTAATAGGAAGCAGAAACACAGACTCCTACGCTAAAACAAAGAGGAATGCTCTTTGAAATATCACGTGTGTTCATGCGTCCTTCTCCACTGCCTGTTACTTCTACTTTAAATGATTTTAAAAAGTGCTTGAAAGCTTGCTTTACCACCATCGTTCTCCCTCTCCAGCCTCCACATACTGACACTTAAATGCTTAAGGACAATTTCCATCACGTTGACAGTGATGAGACAACTAGGCCACTGCTTTGACACATTGAGAACAAAAAAAGCGAGGGGGGGGGGGTAATTATTTCTCTTAATTTGTGCCACATCATTAGTTCAGATCAACTGATGATTAGCACCATTAGAAAAGACTGACTTTGACCGTTGTGACCCAGCTTGTATTTTAAAAAAAAGACCAAATGACTGGATTTAAGTTTGAGTAGAATAAAGAGGGACTTATTTCACCAGCTCCCCTTTGTAGAAGATGGAAAAACATCATGTTTTTGTACCCAGGACAGTTATGAAGATTGATCAGTCAATTTGCAATGACTGAACCCTATCTCCTCTGGAAAATTGTCTCAAAGCGTGTGATCTTAAAATAAGAATTGCCTCTGAGCAGAGAGTGCCTCAGTAGCTTTGTTTGCAGGTGTTTGTGGGATGTACACTTATTTTTGTGTACGTGTGTCCTTTTACACGTCTGAGCGCAGGTGTGCTGTTTTTGTGTTACTGCACAGGCATGCTTTGTCGTACATGGGCATTGTTTGTATCCAGGAGCTGTCCTCCCTGTCAGGTCTTAGGTATTTATAAATCTCGACAGTGGAAGACGGATCACCAAGCCTCAAGCTGCCACACATCCATCCTTCCAAGGGCTTCCAAAGACAGCCTTCAACATGCATTACTCGTTCCCATGGTGCTACAAACCAAACTTTCCGCTGCTTTCCACTGGTTTTGCCTCTCATGGTGGGAATTTGCGTCAGCGGGAAACATGGGTGTAATGATGTCAGCAGAGTTGTGTGTATCTACAGACGTGCAACTTTGTTGTCTTTTGAATTTCTGCTTTCCCTCTTGCCACGTTGAATGACACTGTCCCCTGTGTAGAGTTCTTACATGTGTCTGCTACCTCTAGTTGGTTTCGCCTGTGTTTGTTTGCATATTTGTGTACGCCTCTCTGTGTGTGGTGGAGTCTGACAGGGCCTGTTGTGTTTAGGGTATTGGGGGGACATATTTTTTATGAAATTTGTGCCAAAGCCGGATTTGTGTTAAGGTAACCAGCCTGATGTTGTCAGCTCTACAATAAGATCTGTGATTGAGTGACTTTTGTTAAAAAGCCGTTTCTCCCTGCTGTCTCTCTCATTCTTTGTGTGTGCCGAAACAGGGCTTCAGATTTCACACCTGCTATTCCCCCGTTACATTTCAGAAGCGGTATCCTCTGCAGCAGTGGTCAGTCTGCTGTGATAAATCAGATGCTGAGGGTTATTTATATACATTTCCATACCCTCATCCCATTTTGCGCTTCTAAACGGAAAACATAAAAGGCATATTGCATGAAGCAAAACCTGCAATTGTTAGTGGTGCGCAAAACCTGCGAGCTTGTCCTTCTGTATTGATGAACCAGACCATTTGATGTTTTAGCCCCTATAAAATGGCTGTAAATCTTTAATAAGTGTCCCCTGACGAGTCTACAGTCATGCTAGCTGCCCTGTGAGGCATTGTACAGAACAAAACAAATTTGTAGACAAATGTGTTTCTAATTTGTACAATGAAAAAGTACTTGACCGTCTGACATTGGGGATCCCAAGAGCCACTCTGCTCGTGTCTCTAAAAATATTGAGTTTTCACACCAGACATGTCAGCCCTCTTGTTCAGTGACTATTGAATGGGAATTAGCCTGGAGAACTTGTCAGGATGCTGGCTAGTCGCCAGCTCCAATCCTAAAAGCAGTCAGGAAAGTAAATGAGAAGGCTCTCTGAGTAATAACCATAGAAATCATATGTTGAAGTTGCCTTAAGCAAGGTGCTTAATCCCCGACTGCTACAGAAAAGCTTCTTAGTTGCAGGAGACAGGAGATGACTCTGGTTACTCTAAGCAGCCGTTGGGTGTGATGCGTGTAACAGTTTAAATTCTTCCAGGAGACCGGAGCTCAAGCAAGCTTGGGTGTTCAGTGGAAATCCCTGATCAAAAATGAAAAAATGATGATGAATGATATACCGAAGATTAGTGCAGGTTGTACACTTGTCGCGATGTTATCGCAACTAAAATATAGGTAAACTTTTTCCCCAATTTAGGAGTGCATAAAGAACTTCAGTTGCTCAATGAAAATGTATCCAACATATTTGTCCTTAATAAAGGGGTATGGGGACAAATTTACAAGCAGCACAATTTCATTAGTTTGGATACAAAATGTACACCAAGTGTGAGCAAGGCCCACTCATCCCGGGTTGTAGCTATATTGCACCTTGCTCTGAAGGATCCAACAGACTTTGCACATATGCAAAGTCTCTCAAATGGAATTGCAGTGTCTTATCAAATCAATTATTCACCTCAAAATGCCTCATTAGATCTGCAACGCTGTTAACTCCAAAGGTAAATTGGTTGTTGGCCCGCTCTGGCCATGTGCCAGGGTTTTCTCCTTCTCTCTCGCTTTGGCTTCATTTTGAGGGCCTCAACTGAGGTTGCATGGGGAGGATCCGATTGTTCCTGTGTAGTGGGAGGCACAATCTTAGTTTATACTCGCCATGGCGCCATAGCGCAAGCCCAGAGCATGTACAAAGGACTTTATGCTCAATGCGCTGTTCGCTGCATTATTCTCCATATAAGCTAAATTAACTATGAATAACAAAAAAAGTGTAACCCATACATATGCCTGGACTGTAGCTGTAACCAACAAAAAAGTAAACTAACTGACGTAACAACTTAAGTTAAACAATTTTATTTGTCTGGCAAAATGTATGCTCAAATGAAGATTTTGAAGCCCTCCTGTCTCTAAAGCATTGACAAGTAAATTGGCCTTCTTTGTAGATGTAAATAGTGCTTTTATCAGCCAACTACTTGTGACAGTCACGTGATCACACTGGCTTCACTGATGTGATTATAAACTATACTTAAGGATAGCTAGCTCTTCAGGTCAAAAAGAAAGAGGTCCGATATGCAGAAAAGTGTACTTTCCATTTCCTTTATCTGTTGAGTCGTACATATCCTAAAGTTACTTTGAGGATCTTTTGAGTGGTTATGAAACGGTATTAATTTAATACTCATGACTATATCACCATAATTGAGAGCATCAGTGAGAAGATTGGCTCCAGATATTCTTAATGCTTTCGGATTCTGTGCAAAATCTGTTGAAATCATGCAGGTTCACCAGCAACAAATCCTATGAATATTTTTTTTTTTAAAACAATGTTATCAAACCAGAAGGTTCATTGAATTTCTGTATTCCAAGATCAGCACATACACAATTTCACAAATGTTGTGCTTGAGATATAACTGCCCATTGCTCAAAATGTCCAGATAATGCTCTGCTCCCCGTTACGCTGCCAGCTTCATTCTATCGCGTCTGCAATTTGTCCAGTCATTTCTGCACACCCTCGGATTTATATTTATCTTATGTGAGGTAATAACTTCACAACTTTACAAAGGCAGACTCTTCTTTCGGAATATGATATGCAATATTACATTTTATTCAGCCGCCTCTAGAATGTATTTACTACCCACAGTAGAGTGACTTGTATTGCCTCCAGGGGCTTCAGTTAAAGTTACTTTGTCTCCTTCCTCCTTCATTCTAATCTTCAGTTCTTGTTTAACTCTGTCTTTTTAAATAATTACGTATAGGCTTCATATTTTGTGTATCCAACTTGACTCTTAATGTTTGCTAGCTCTGGCCAAAGACATTATGTTTTTGAGTTTTCCGTTCGTCCCGGTAAGTGGTTGCGATTTCTCAGGAACGTCTGGAGAGAATTCCTTCAAAAGGCACAAACGTCTACTTGGACTGTGATGAACAGATTGGATTGTGGCGGTCAAATGTCAAGATAACTTTATACTTTATACTCTATATATTAGGAACGCCTGGCAAAAAATTCATTCAAATTTGGGAAATATTGATGACGTGATCTTGGACAGACATGGATGTAAACGGTAACATGACTGATTGGCAGAAGCGTACAACCACAAAACCGCAATTGTATTGGTAAAAAGTGGTGTTTTTTTTTGTTGAAGATATTTTTTGGTAATACTCAACATGACAAAACAAAAGTGTGATAACACCCTAAAGATATGTTACCTGCACACATTCTCCTATATGCTCACAGAGCGTTGAATACCTTTTTTAAAACAAACAAATAATTGGCCCAAGAGTTGCATAATGGTTGTGTAATATGTTCCATTTTCCTGAAAAGAGTATGCGTGATGTTGTGGGTGAGCAGATGGCGAGGAGCCTATTTTAGACTCTTTACTTCCCATGTGTCACCTACTAGAATATAGTAATCACTGAATAAAAATGTGACAAATGTCTTCTATGCTATACAGTACACTTGAGATCTGTGCAGCATAATATGTCTAGACTGAGATATACAGGTGTGCATCTCTGCAAGGTGAGTTGGTGACCTCGACATTTTCTGACTCAAACTGAAGTAGTATTTATGACCTCCTGCTACGACTTGTCTTCATAAAACCTTTTATGTACCCATTGTTCTATGACGTAGTGGACATTTTTTGGAACAGAGGAAAATCGTAATGTCCCTTTTTGTCTAGCATCAGGGCGTTGTCCACAAATGCCCACTTATCTAATGTAGTATCATAAATTGTTCACATCCAGTTTTGTATCATGTTTTTAAGTTTGTGAGTATGTAAACCTGATAACAAATGAGACATTCTTGTGAGTCTCTGAAACTGTATTGCTTAGGTTTTACTACAAAAATGCATTCTGCATGACACCGTCAGCTGAAAGGAGATCATAGCAAGGAAAATAAAATATGTTTTTGCCATAATCCCATAAGTGTGGATCTTACAGGCTCACAAGCCAGAATGTCTCTCTGATTCTCAGAGGATCCAGGACTATGTTGCAGTAAATCCTCTGAGATACATAGAGATGTATTGGCCGAGTCCATGGATGCATACTTTCACACCCCAACACACCGTACACACACAGTACGGATGAACCATCATTTTAGCTGACCGCATGTGGGGTTTTTTAACCTATATGATGGATTGTTTCCTTTATCCTTTGGCGGTTTTGGACCTTTTATTTTTTGGTCTGCTCTACAAAAGGGAATAGCCACCAGGGACAACACTGCCTCCTCTAATCCACCAAGTTCTATATCTCCAGTATGATTCTAGTCTCGAAGAACAATACACCCTTGAGCTTAGGTAGAACTGAGAGGGATATAGATAGACGAGGGATGAGAGAAATGGGAATAGAGAACCTCTAAAGGGAGTTGAGAATGTGAACTAAATCCTTTGTGAGTACAGAATACAGTGTTGAGAAATGGCATCACATGGTTCAGTGGATGGGTTTTTTGGCCCCCGAAGTAGTATTTTGCTATTGTATTTTTTTTCATTCTATTGATGTATGCCTTCATAACTGAGCTTCATTTTAATAAGCACCAGTCTATAGCGGTTTGGGGTTTTGAAAATATGGTATAATTCACCTGTTAAAGGAATACATTTTTTTTAAAAGGTCAGACAATGTAATTGTGCTATTAGGACACTATTCAAAGAGACTAGAGCTAAATAGCATGTTACTACCATGACTGAGAATGTTGTATCTCGGTTCCAAAGTGTGCAACAGAGCGCGAAAGCCGTGGTTCTCTATGACTTAGCAAAAGAAAGTTGCTTCGTGGTTTGCCTCCCGCTTTCCGAGTTGGGCGGAAGAAGAAGCGAAATGCTTCCACCCATTAGCTGCTTAGGTCTGCATTGGGGGTACGTCAACCGCCCTCACCAAAACTCAGCTCTTTAGAACATAAACGAGGCGTCCATTATGTCTGTTGTGTTCAGGCGCAGCGGTAAGGAACGGATAGCCTGGTTTTACACAATTGTTAAAGGAGGGAAACTTTCAGGCTCAAAACCCTGTCTCCTGTGCCTGTGTTGTAGCAGCTTGTGTACTATTTTTAACCATTGTACCAACAATTATTTCAACCCATTTGAAGTGAGTTTAAACCATCAACAGTTGTTAAGGTTATCCTTTACTTTGTTATTGGGATGTCCAGCATTCTGTAATTAGGAATTAGTGTAAAGTATGTATTATAAGCTGCTGAGAGCTAGTATTAGTATGTTAAACAGGTATACATAAACAGTTATTTATGTTAAACATAATTATCTCTGTAATATGTTTTAATATTGCTGTGAAAAACATCTCCTTCAAACAACTGTATTTATTGAAGTGTCTTATCAAAGAATACGTATTACAAGATTGTATTTGAAGACACCATGAATACTGTTTGCTATTGTTTTATGTTTGTTATCTCTGTCAAGGGACTACAGATGCAAATTAGCTGTAGCTACAATCTGGTACAGTGCATCAAATGGTGACATTTATGTTTTAACTGTACATCGTCCCTTTTTAAATAAAGATAGAATAGAAAAAAAGTTAGAAGTTGCGGAACCAAGGTATGGGGGGGGGGGGGGGGGGGGGGGGATCAGTGTGGATGGATCACAGATCAAATACGGTCTGTAACATCACTACTCTTGAGACATACTCTGTGCACTCGACTATTGATATGGTCAGAACCAACAGGGGTATTGACTGTAGATGGGGAAGGAGGACCAGCAGAATGTAGCCTGCATCTCATCAGGTTATTCAGTAATGAACCCAGCGAACTGTGGCTACATTCAAAGCGCCTCATTACTCCCAGTAGATCACAGCTTTATTATTGCCTATCATGTCAGAGTAAATATATGACAAATGTGATTCCAATATAGTATAGTGAACTGTAAAGTGGCATCAATTTGGCTCATTCTGTGTCGGAGATTGGAGCCAGTGAGCGGAACAATAAACAGAGAAAGAGAGACTTTGTTGAGTGTATATGGCTTTTGGCTGTTGTCAAGAGCTGTTGAGGCATTTGTATAAATTATTCAATCTTAATCCTCATTTGGAAATACAACAAACCTTCAATGTTGCCAATAGGTCTTGAGAGCGATGCGGTTCTAGAGCAAGAATGGGGCAGCGATGCCATTATAATATTCTCGCCTGAGCCTTTTCTAAATCTGCAACAGCCCTGAATAATGAAAATGCCTTTACCCAACAGATCCATTCACTCTTTAAACAGCAGAGAAATGTGTGAATGAGGTAGCATACCTGACGCCAATTTGAATTTGCCACTGAATAAAAGGTAGGGACCGGCTGTAAAACACCTGGGTGTGTATTTCAGGTTTGTTTTGTCCTGCTCAGATTGTATGTCAACCTGCATATGATATGATATATATGTACATGTTTGTCCAGGCTGCAATATCAATACACTTTTTGAATGCATACAGTAGTGTGTGTGTGTTTGTTTTTGTGTGCATGAGATGTTGTTAAAGACGTTGCATCGCTCCGTGGCTGCGTCTCTGCTATGAAAGTGAATAGTGGGGATTCTTTACTTAAGCATACCCCCTTTTGGCCCCTGAAATGTGCAAGCCCATTTACGCTTAATAGCTCTATCGTGTAGCCAGCACCCATGGGAGCCTCTTTGCTCGCCCCGCTCTGCTTTACGAACCCCTTCCTTAGCAGAAGTATGAAGGGGGAGATGAGGAGGAAATAAGGAAGTGAGTGTGCTTAACCATGCTGTGATGTGTGAACACTGATGAGGGACAGTTATTATGTAGAGCTTATTATTGTCTTTCTGCACTGGGGGGATTGTCAGTAGTGGCTGAAGCTATTCATTAAAGCTATGAAATATGACCCGACTGTGTGTGTGTGTGTGTGTGTGTGTGTGTGTGTGTGTGTGTGTGTGTGTGTGTGTGTGTGTGTTTGTATTGCCTAACTACACATGCTTTAAATAAAGAACAGGCTGATGGACACCTCCACCCTGCAATCCTTCCCATGTGACCGTTGGCAATTTTTTCGGTTTTGTTTTTGCTCATCATATTTGTCCTTGTAGAGTCTCTCCTGTCATATTACGGTCACTGAAATACATTGTTACATTAGATACTCATAATGCCCCACTGCAGTATTATAATGTGGAGCTGTATAGACACACTTTATTTAATGTAAAAAAATGACCATTGTTTAATTGTTTTACCTACGATACCGTCTTTTTAGATTACTTGATGTATCATCTCCTTTAAGTTGACATGGCATTGTGTTAAGGGCACCGCGGCAGTGCCAGCGCACACTTCGTACTTGGTCTGCATGATGACTGGAATTGGCATAACTCCGGCTCAAAAGCCAGGTCGCAACAGACTGAGCTGGCCACCTGATGAATTCAAGTCCAATACTGGTCACTGCAAGTGACTGCAAGTGATTCCCCACACATGACAGTATTGATGTTAACCGTTGTTGTTCAGTTTTGATTATAGCAGCATTAAGTTTGCACACACAGTAATTGTCACATACAATTATCAGCTTTGTCGCATCTCAATTTCTAGTCATACCCCCACTGAGAGCAAACATCTAATTATAGAGTTAAGCTGGGTTCCTCTGTCTTTCAAACGACGGTGATGACCTTTTTTCTAATTTCTTTGTGCTGGAAGTGAGCAATTAACTTGTTCTAATCACAAAGTGCTGAGGTCTCGGTATGTTTTGCTTTATTGCAATCTGGTTTGTAGGTCACAGGAATAATGTTTAATTAAGTGGAAAGTGGACATCGAGTGAAATATATCCTTCTTTTCTCCGTCCCCCAGCCGGCTCCCACATCTTATTAAAAATAGATCAACACCCCCTAAGCCCCAAGAAACATGGGCTGGGCCCCAAACCTCTCCAACATGTTGCCCCCAAACCTTATTACCCATCGGCTCACCAGGTACTTCAATATCAAAGCCAACTCCTTCCTCCTTCTCTCTTACCTTTAAGCGCCCTCCCCCCCTTCCCAGCCTCAACCTGCTGTCTCCTATCTGAGATGATCTTTACAGTTATTAATGCAAGAGGGAGGTTGAGACTCTGCTGCTGCCCCATCTCTGAGACCCATTTCAAATCTTCAGGCTGCTTGGGGCTCAGGCTCCTATTTGAGTCTCTGTGTATTGCTGTTTATGCATCTGTGTTGCTAAAAGCAGGTCATAATTTGAGTTCAGGGAAATATGGGAAAACACCTTACACAGCAGCATGTCTTTGGTTTGTTTGGTGTGTTTTCCAGTGATGATAAAACTAAAAAAAGCATCATGGGATATGTGAATTAATTGCTGGGTTTACATTTTCTCACAGTGTAACACGTTTAAATAGTCTTCTACTTTGTTCAGTGTGCAGTTTCCTAATTTAGCTTTTTGTATTGCTATTTATCACTGTAATCAATTGTCCTGTATATTAAACATCAACTAATGCATTTTAACATTTCCTACAGAAGGATATTATTCTGTGTGAATACAGCTTCAATGTGAGCGAATATTGAGGCTTGTATCTTTGTTTTTGTGTAGTTTTGTCTAAATGACAGGTGTGTGTGTGTGCGTGTGTGTGTGTGTGTGCGCGCGTGCGTGTGTGCACATTTGCTGCCCACCGCTTGTCTGCATGACTGTAACTGCATGATTATTTGAGTGTTTCCCAATGGCTCAAAACCTCTTGAAAGGGTATGAGCTGTATAATTTGTTCAAACAGTAAACCAATTGAATAAGAAGGTCAATGGCTGAGTGTTTTGGGATTATGAGGATAGTGATCACACTGACGGATAAGGGCTCCCTTAAGGTGGCTAAGAACAGCCTGTCTGCACAGAGAATGTGCGAAACACATTTTGCCTGCAGTAGGGCAATCATGCATGGTTTTGTGCTCACATTCCTTCATGCATGCCATTTTTTGCCTTGAAATCATTGAGATGTTACAATTAGGGTTTCAAGACTGAAGCAAAAGGTTCACTAAAACTACAACCACTAAGATTTCTTACCCTTTTTATTGCGGTCTACGCCACCTTTCTGAAAAGGCCTGTATGGCCCACAGGCTTTTTCGGAAAAGGTGCAAGGGTTTAATTGGTGAGCGAGTGATTTTCTGTTGTTGGGCCATTGATTTCTATTTGCATAGTTATTTGTTGATGGATACAAAGCCAGTGGCAGTCTATTGATCAAGCTTACATGGGCAACATTGAAAAGAGAGGGGGCATAGGTAAGAGTGAGGGATTAACCTTTAAATTAGCAGTTGTACACCAATATTATATTATTCTTAGTAAAGCCTAGTGGAAATAAATATAAAGGTTGGTGAAAAAAATGTATCAGATTGTTGATATTTATATTATTGTAAAGAAAATTCCAGTATTTGTCCTTGCTATCATTTGCAACACGCCACTCTCAAGCCTCCATATTGCTCCACCCTTCTGTTTTCTGCTACTCTGCCCTCAGAGAAACTCATTATCTATAAGGCCCACCCACCCTCTTTGAATTTAGCAACCAATCAAAGATGACAAATTATATCAAAGTGTTGATTGTCAACATTATAGCAACAAAACAGTGAGAAAGAAATGCAATACATATTCACTCAGCTCCTAAAGAATGTATGTAGTATCGAGGTCCCTGCTGGCTATAGTTCATAAAAATCATGCAAATGCAGTCCAGTTTTTAAATTTGACCAGCTCAATTTAGATTGTACAAAGGAAAATAATTTGCTCAGATTGTATAGATCTAGCAAATATTTAAGGCATTGTTCAGAAACTGCAACATTAAAAAAAAGAAGAAAATCAGGAAGATAGGCCTGAAATAGTGTCACGTTTTATTGGATTTCATAAGACTGTGTTCATATTGTTCTCGTACCATTTTCACGCGATTACACAGTATCTATGTTACCATGGCATTTTGTACTGTGTCCAAAGCAGTATGTTTTGGTATCACAGACTCTAACGATTACTTTTTAAACTCGAAAGTCAGACTGTACACTGTACTGGTTCAACAGTCGGTCAGGTCACCCCAGTTTTTCAAAGGGTGTTTGTGTTTACTTCAATCCGTAGCCAGATTAGCTTTGTTTTACAAGGTTTCTGACTTTGACACATCTCGCCTGCTCCGCCGAGAATGTATCGCATTGAGGAGAGCCAGCGCAATCCCACTCAATCCCCCTTCCATGCTAGTACCAATGACAAAGGCTCTAAATGGATTAGTGTAGGTGATTATTGCCATTGTCACCAGTCAATAGCTTTTGGGTGCGTGTTGTGTGGTGCCGCCCAAGAGTGTGCAGTGTGTATGTGTGTGTGAGTGAAAGTTTGAGCAGGTGTGTGTTAACCTAATGAAAACAGCATCCTTGTAAGAGATTCTGAAGGCGCCGTCCTCACCTGGCAGAGTGGGATGTTGTGAAAAATGGAGAGACGTGGAGCGAAGCGAGAGGGGATGGGGGTCAGTGCAGGGTCGTGGGTAAGGAGGGAGGTGGGGGTTGCAAGGTGAAAACAATTCACACTACAAACGACATCAGAGATCCTCCCCGCAGAGAGCGAAGGAAATTGCCCAGAATGAAGATGGACCGGGAGGAGGGCCGGAGGGTGCAAGTAAGGCGATTTATTGTGGCGTTGAGGGGAAGGGGAGGGGGCTACACCCTCACATCGCAGGAAGTCTTGGCCACAGGTCAGTCAACCAGGAGGACGGGTGTTGGACAGGACACGAGAGGGAGCTCAGGGAGATGGGTAAAAGATGCAGGCGGGAAGAGAGACTGGGAGAAGGAGAGCGACAGATGGATGGAAGTGTGATGGTGGCAGCAGGACATCGACAGGAGAGGAATTGTGTTTCAGGAGCTCACTGCCAGAAATATGTTTCCATCATGCAGATAGTCGTAGAGAAAAAGAGGGCGGGAGAGGTGAGCGACACAAAGCTCTGTATTGGAGGAATGGCAGGGGGGATAGGAAAGGGTTAGAGAGTAAACTATAAATAGCAAGACCCCTGAGGTGATGATTTTCAGTGGGTTTAAGTGCACAGCATTGTGTGTGTGTGTGTGTGTGTGTGTGTGTGGTCAACTGGCGTGCCTCTAAATATAGTACTGCAGGAATGACTTCTGAAACCCAGAAATTTGTTCGCATTGTTGCACTTCCAGTCCACTCATCTCGAAGTCAATTGATTTTTTAATAGGTGCCTGAAATAAGGTCTAAGGCTGACGCTAGCTGTAGACATTTGCACATTTTGTTATATGATATAAAGTATGTGAATTTGGAAGCTTTTAAATGTCTTAAAAAAGGCGGTAGCTAATAAGCGGCTAAACGGTTGTCTTGGACGTTAAACATCATCACACCATGCACTAATCCACCTTTTAGTTTAGTGGTGAAGTCGTGCGACCGTGGTGCAGTTTGTTTCAGGCCTAACGTTGGCCTTTCTGACGATTACATTGTGCTTCATAATTCATAAAAGCGGTGTTGATTTGTGAAAATGATGTTGCTGTCAAAACGTGTAGGTATCATAAACTTGTGTTTGGCGTCACCTGTGTAGTCATCTGGAGTAAATCATGTGTTGTTGAATGTGTGCTGGGATGCTGTTATGGTATTGAAAATCTCATCCATGTTTTAATTTCAAAGAAGGCAGCCCGTATAGTCATATCTTGAAGGTTAGGGGATGTAGTACAAGCTCTCACTTCTTTTCCTGTGATTCCAAACGCTGTTTGCTGAGCTGTTATTGCCTGTGTTGCCATCGTGGGGCATTCTTGTGCGGAGTCGTTTAAGCACCAGTTTGCAATCCAACTCGCGTCACCTATCTGTTTAATTAGCAAACATCATGCCAAGTCGAGAGGTTTACAGAGGAGTACAAATGGAATCCAAGGCTGCCGGGGGTACCAGGCGTCATAGCAGGCAAGATAAAAAAAAACAACAACAAAAACATAGCGTTGGCCCACTCCTCCTTTAAATGCAGAAATCTCCAGAGTGTTTGAGCTGCGACTTCACAGCATTACAATATGTTCTTCCCACCCAGGCTGATATATTTAGCCTCATATTATGCTTCGAGAAAGCAAGACGTTGACAAATAGTATTTAAAAAAGGTGTTTCCACTCATCGTTCCTACACTACAAGAAAGAGGATTCATAGTTTAGTCTACCACACATCTATCCGTGTTTTGCCCAAATACAGGATTCAGCTCTGTCCCTAGTGTACAGTCGAACCCTTTACCATTACACGTTGCATACTTTTAAAAATATTGATTAGTGCAGCTTTAGGCACCATCACAACCCCCCCAAAATGCCAAATGTTTCTATATCTCAAAGTGGTCTGGGGAAGGTTTGTCAGTAGCCAGTAACGTAACACTATTGGTGTGTAGCACTGACAGGTGCATCGTAAACCCAGTAGCTAGGAAAGGTCAGTGTCAAGGTCAGTTATTCCATGTTTTTATTTTTTGCCACCAGAGGTCATGGAGAATGATCCCATAAATCGGTTGAGTGCTTTATTGGCTGCCGTAGGACATGAGCTGCTTCAAAACCACTCACACACTGAACTGCACAATGTTTTTAAAATAATTCCCTTTTCATCGACATTCACCTCTTTGTGCTTCAATAAAAGCCATAATTTACTGTATTATTGTGTTATTACTCAAGGGTTTAAATTGCTTCCCATTATTTTGGAAACCGTGGTTTGTTTTAATTTTTGTCTGAGAGCGAGTGTCATCTTTTCAAAATCTTTTCATGGACCTAAATGCTTGAAATATGAACTCACAACAACTGAGGAAACATTGAAATATTCCTGGCTTAGCCCCGAGAATGTCATCCTCAAAGGCAGGTTTGAGAAACCATGTGCAATTTAGCATGAAGACAATTTCATACTTCCTGCTACATTTCTCTCTGCCAGCCTGGAGAGGTTAACCGAAAAGCTCTTGGCACATTCTGTTTCTAATGTATTCATAGACACAAATGGGGAGTTGGAAAACAATCATGTTATTTTTCAGAATGTTTGTCAACCTCCTTTTTTTCAATTTTTCCACTGCACGCTTTGCATCATTGTGAAAGTTTCTCCATCCTTCTCACTTTCCCCTCTTCATACATTTCTCCTTTCTGCAGTCACACAACGTTATTAGGTTTGCAAGCTCCTTTAAAATGATGTGAATGCTTGGATGGAACCTGTTAGAGTTTGTCCAAGTTTAAAAACGTTCAGCAGGAGCTTCTTATTGAGGGCAGGACACACATATTCCCTTTGGCCTGTGGTTCCACTTCATGTGTGTATGTGTGTGTGTCCCCCGGGGCAACCTGGGGGACTTGGAGGCATGATCCGGACTAAAACTGGAGACTCAGAGCAAGTAGTAATGTAACAAAGTGTCCTTTAATAAATAGGTTAGGGTAAAGGGAGATGGGGTCAAACTTCAACAAATAATTCCTTCCGGTCGGGGTCATTGGCCTTCGGTCTCACGCCTGGTGTGAGCCGGTTCCTTTGTCCTGTGTGGGCAGAGCAGAGGAGAGAGGTGAGTGCCCTCGGTTACCTCCTGTCCGATGCGGCTCCTTTCCAGAGGTTCAGGAGATCCTCGTAGTCTCCTGTTCAGTCTGTCTCCTGCTCTATTGGCGGTTGGCATCCATCTTATTGGTGCATTACCTCCACTTCAACCTGGTTGGCCACAATACCTTCAAAAATTCATCTTGAAAAGTCTCCATTAAAGACATGAAAAACCTAGTTAGTTCTAACCACTTTTTCATGTAGCTCACATCCTTGATAATTGCATTTCCCTGAGCTCATTCGGGCAAATATGGCCAATATGCATTTTCTCAGAACTTGTGTCAGTGCTTCTTTGCTTCACTCAGTCACGGTGCAGCCTATTGGTGCTCATGATAACGCCCAAATTGATTTAAAGAAAAATGCTGTTGCTGCTAACAGGGATGTTATATGCATGACTTCCTGTGCATGAAAAATGCTGACCTTGTTTCTTCTCCATATATCATAATTCTGCATTTATTTGACCAGTGCCACCGGAAGATGTTTGGTCTTTCAAAATGCCTTTAAGTTTTCTTATTAAAATTTAAATCCACATGTCTAAATGCTGATTGCCAGAGCTCTTTACGCCAAAGCATATACTGTTTTAACAGTTTAGTTTTTAAATGTGTTGAAATAGTTATAGTGGTTACAAAGGGTTTCTCAGTCCTTTTTGTTTATTGAAAGTTTCAATTCTGTCTCTTGAAACTGCCACTTCGTTACAATGCAAACTGTTACACATGTAACGCCATTGTGTAAAACAATGGCCAGCATCGGGAGGCCACGCAGTGCCAATGTACGCTTACACCATGGAGTACACGTCTACATCACTTGTTTTCTTGGTTTCACTCGAACAAGTTTACATAATTCTGTCTGAATATACCTGTTCACCCTGTCTGTCTTTTAGCGCCTGTCTCTTTAAGACCCCCCTTCTGAGGAAGCGGGGGTATATTCTCATGCACCTGCATGTAGGAATGAGAGCCGAATGACTTGTTGAATGTTTTATGATTCAGGCACCCCACAATAAACGGAGTGGGTTGTCACAGTTGTGGGTTGGTAGGCACTCCAGATACCCAAATGTATGTGCACAAGCTTTTCATTTCCATGTCCCCTTTAAAACCTCGGAGTACAACAACCTCTCCTGTCATGTCTTCTCTGTATTTGTCTGGTTTTCAAAGGATTATTGTTCATGGGATTCTTAAAATGCTGCTGTTCTTTTGGCCACGGCAGCGCATCAAGACATTATTTGAGGTTCTAAATGAAATGAAGCCTGACAACCAGACAGCCCAACGCTCTGACTGGTTTCCAGAGGGCCCTCACACCCGGCTGAGCTCAGTAAACGGACAATTGAACATAGTGCTCGCTCGTCCTCACACATTGTTCTTGCACAAACACAAGACACAAGCGAGCATACATGCCCCTGTTTTTTATGTGTGCACGCACATGGCTAATTAAATGCCATGTGCTCGCTAAACTTTAGGAAACAACCTGTTACCATGTTCCAAAAAGAAACCAGTCCATCATATTATTTAATAAAGTAAAATGAGAAGATGAAGTGAGAGACAACAAGAGGTTCGGACCCAAACGCTGTTGGCAAAGTCCAGCATCCAAAATCGTATTGAAGTAAAGGTATATCTATATAATCAAGAAAATGTATTTAAAGTGTAAAATGATCAGCTTTGCACCCAAATGGGCTCTTTAGTTGTTACATTATTGAATATTATAACATTAGATTATTCCTGCTTACATGGAAGGTACATTTTAATGTTGTAGCTGAAGCAAATTGAACTAATTTATTTAAACTTTTATACTGTTGGGTGGTTTAATTATAATGCATTGTATTTTATGTATACAAATTAGAAATACATTTAGTGAAGTAATGTAGTAGAGTAGAGATTACTTTAGTAAATGTATTTAGTTACTTTCCACCACCGATTATGACCATGCTGTACCAATAAAAGGGTGTGACCAAGTCATATGTTTGTGTGATCAACTGAGAAAGTAAAGTCTGGAGCACTGCGTTTACTTTCATTATAATCAGCATTTTGAATATCCCATTGGAAACCCATCATGTACCAACAACACGCACACAAACATACACACCTGACTGGTCGCGGAAGCTTCTACAGCAGCTCTTCACTCCTACTCAAAGAAATGAGTCAACCTTGGCTTTCTGTCATCGTTTAGCAGTCTAAAAATACCTCATTACGGATCAGATTTGATACCCTATATCAGTGTTTTCACATTTATGCAAAGGGAATGCATGCAAAAACAGGAACAGTTGTTTAGCTTTTTGTCAATTTTATGTAGAGCACAACTGTATTTGTATGAAATGCTCTGAACCAAAATGTCTTGTATCTACTGCATGAAAAGTTGGACACAGTCCTGGCTTCATCCCACAGCTCCTCGGCAGCAGGGTTCCTGAGCCTTCGCAATGATAACAACGCGAGGAAGGTCACGCTTTATAATGTTACCCGTCAGCCAGCCAATACAGAATCACCCCGGAAGAAATTTAATTAGCTTGAAAC
This sequence comes from Cyclopterus lumpus, assembly GCF_009769545.1. Lineage (NCBI taxonomy): Eukaryota > Metazoa > Chordata > Actinopteri > Perciformes > Cyclopteridae > Cyclopterus > Cyclopterus lumpus. Next base: position 10,632,217 of record NC_046988.1, read on the forward strand.
AGGCAGCGGGGAGGGAGGCGACATTAAAGGAGTTGAACGTTAAACAGCTTTTAATCCGGTCCTGGCGAGAGAATAGAAAAGAGGAAGAATCGTTCTCTATCGAACAGTCGTGTCTTTGATGGATGTGGAATTATTTTAAGGTGATAATGCAGTGTAATTAGTAATGCGCATGTGTTTACACGATTAAATAAACCGTCCTCACTTGCTTTGATGTGTGTAATGGAAGCGTCCTTACAAATCACAGGCTGGCTGTGTGCTGGAGGACGCTGGAAAAGCTTTTAGTGTCGTTTCCTGCACTTTGGGACGCAATTGTATTTGTGTTTTAGTCTCCTAGGATCCAATGACTGTAAAATAAATCTTGTTAATGTACAATTTTATTAAAATGTCAAGCTTTTTCATACTGACAAACACTGGAGATCATTCATTGTCCCTTGCAGCATTTGAGCAAGGTTTATCGATGCATGTCACTTTATTGCAGCATGCTGCTGTTGAAGTTGGGGTGGCAGCACTTTTTCTTGAGAGAGGTCTGGGTTTGAAGATTGTGAGAGCAAGAGCCCACACTTCAGTATCCCTGAGCAAGAAACTGAAATCCTACAATATCAAGGTCTTGTTTTTTACTCATCCAGTCTTAGTTTAAATAAGCAAACAATAAACCCTTTTCACAGCAGACATTTGGACTTGTCATGGCACGAGAAGCCCAGGTGTAAATAATAACACGTACATTGGCTTTGTTCTATTTAAGTGTCTCGGGGAGCAACATCAGTGGTCCAGCATGCACAATACCAGGGTCCTGGAAAATTGATCAGTTACACCTGTGCTTTTTCTGTTATGATTTGTCACAACGCCTGCTGTCAAAAAAGTATATTGCAATTCCAATGTGTCCAATACTTTGGTTTATAAACCAATACCTGCAAAATGAATCACATTCCTGTCAGCCTCAGGTGTACTTTGTTTTTCGTGATAATTACCAAATGTTAGCAAACTAAGACGATGAGCCTGCAATACGTGCTAAACAACGGTGTTTGGCACTCAGCTCAAAGCAGCACTGGAAATGTATATGGAACCATAATTTATCAAATGAACATCATGCTGTATTGAAGAAGACTTGAAACTAGCAATTGATATCATAAACTTATATTCACAATGTATACTTTTAATTCAATTCAGTTTATTTTGGATAGCACAATATCACAAATTACAAATTTGCCTCAGAGGGCTTTACAATCTCTACACATACGACACCCCTGTCCCAGGACCTCACATCGGATCAGGAAAAACTCCCCAAAAATAACCTTTCACGGCGAAAAAAGGAGGAAACAGAGGAGGATCCCTCTCCCCGGATGGACAGATGTAATAGATAGTCATGTGTACAGAATGAACAGCATTACAAAGTTACATAAACACATTCGATGAATATGACAATGTATGAATGGAACTCCAATCCATGAAACAGAAGGAGGTAGAGAGGAGGGGGCGGCGCATCAGCAGGGCCAACGCGGGAGGCCGGCTCACCAGGCATTAGACACCTCCAGGTCCAATGGACCCTATGAGACGTGAAGTCACAACGACTCCGGGAAGGAAACAGAGTTAATAAGGTGCAATGGAGAGATGTAAATTCATCCATAAGGAGAGAGAGTAGAGGAGATAGGTGCTCAGTGTATCCTAAAACTTCCCCCAGCAGCCTATAAGCCTATAGTAGCATATCAAGGGGCTGGACCAGGGCAAACCTGATTCTGCCCTAACTGTGGTAACAAGTCCAAATGAGTAGGGTCTTTTTCTCATTGAGTTCTATACAATCAGACATCTCTTTGCAGCCAGAGGAGTCGCCCCCCTGAAGACTGAGACAGAATGCAAGTTGACTTCCCTTTTCAGACTCTGAGATAGCTGCCTGGTGAAATGCCATGTGGTCTATATATCATGTTGCTGCTGTGCTTGTATACGACTCTGTGTGCTTTGTCAGTTCATTAAGTCCATTAAAAAGAGTGTGACAGCGTCCCGCAGTAATAAGCCCTAAATCAATACAATAGAAGAAGCGTCCTTTCGACGTGTCTCTACCTGTTAGTCATTATTCTTGACATGCGTGTCGATTTGCACTAATATAACTTATAAGCAGATATTTCTTCGTGAACTCTTTGTGACCCCAAAGAACATAAATTTACATCAAAAGCATTACAGTGCTGCATTAACTTTGGTCAGTCATCAGAATTGTATTAACTCTACCTTAACATGGTCAAATATTGTTTCGGCTTTTTCTAGAATTTCACCACTCAATGGCCATCTGATTAAAGAGTGACTTGGACCTTTCTTCTGTTTTCACACCCACAACAGTGTTCACACCACGTTCAGTGTGCCAGAGAGTTGTTCACCTTGCCAACAGTCAATGTAATAGCTGTAAAGAACTGAACATATGTTAAATCACTCTCGTGTTATATTAATCCCAGGCATTGATTTCTCTGACTCTATCCGAGATAATTGTTCTATGAATGAAATTTGATCTATCTCATAGACGGGAGTAATCACTCTATCCAGAGAAAGCTGGTCCCCCTGGAAGGATATCATTTGTCTGCTATCTCTTTAATAGTCTAAATGTGATCTGGATGCAGATTAATGACATCAGATTACATCATTTCTGATGTTGACATTTTCTAATATTTCCCTCTCGCTCATCCCAGACTGTTAGATGTGTTTGTATCGCAGTTCATCTTTTATCAATTCAACTACAAGCGGACGCACAACTACTAATTGCAATCCTACACGAACCACAGCAACTACGCAGTCTCTCTCCGTCTCTATCAGAAGAAACAGAACACACTTCTGTGTTGTCGTTCCTGTTTTTGTGTGTAGCCATTCAGGGCTCCTCTTCCTCTAAAATATTCCCTCTGAAGCACTTAGTCTAATTAGAGATCATTTGTTCCTCGAACAAATCAGTCCAAGTGTTTGTCTTCTAAAATAATAACACGAGAACAAGGCTGTTGGACTAAGTGAGGGTTGAGCAGCCCGCTCACTCTGTTTACTAAATTTGACTTTTGTTTGTGTGGGTGCGTGTTTATGGGGTTGCTGTTATGCAAACCATAGCGTAATTTGATTAGTGGTTAGAATATAATTACTTTGCAAAAGAGGGCACAACGTGGGTTTCCTCTTGATCTATCCTAATAAATGTTGTGTTGTGTAAAAAGACATAGATTGTTTGAGTTACATGCATACAAGATGGAACTTAATGTATTTCAACTTGCCACATTTTTCATTTGATAGTCAGGAGTCTGAATTTAGGATTTTAATCAGTGTTAGTTCTTAAATCAAGTCGTATTAAAGTCAAAATGAAGGCTGCATAATTGTTAGTGGAAATAGAGTTTAAAGTTCAAGTCACGATTGCATTTGGTCATATTGCATTAATTTTCTTTAAACGAGTATTCAAATCCTTTGACCCAAAAAAGAACAAAATGTACTAATTTAATAATGTAGTTGGTCAAAGGAAGATCATAGTAACTACTGCATTTTGTACTATATACAATGCATAGTATCTTTAAGAGGATTAATTATTAATCTACAAAATAAGTACAATATTTACCTGTGACATGTTGTGAAGTAAAGAAGCAGAACATGGAAATATTCAAGTACAAATATGTCAAAAGTATACTAAAGTTCAGTACTTAATTAAACCTACTGGTTTGCATTCCACCACTTCCCAGAATGTAAAGTTGGTTTGCAGTGTCTATGATAAAAAAAATGTAAATGACAACATTGAATCATTTAGCATTTAGCATGCACTTTTGTGACGGCCTTCAGGGACTTCAGAGTCACAGATCATGCTAACAAACTGCATTGCTGCCATGTGTTTTTAGATGTTTTCATATTTATATTTCAACCACTGCTGTGGCGATAGGATGCAAAAATTAACACACATAACACACTCGCACACAATTGTCATGCAGCAAATAGTGTGCAAATGAAATTCACATTACTGTAGGTCACTGAATTCATTTCTGAAATGGCAATTGGTATAATCTCTCAAGGGACTTGTTGTGAGTAGTAGGCCACATTTACCCAGTTACCCTCCCACCCCAGTGTAGATTAAGGAATACATTTACCACTATCAACCCATCAACTCCAGCCCATTTGTTCCCCTCGGACAATATGGATTGAACTGTTTTTGTCTGCAGTTAGTTCTTAATGGTGTGAGGCCGACTGAAAACAGCGTCAGAGGACGGGCCAAAAGCTTTTTCCTGGAGAACAAACATCCTCCCTCTTAACTTGTCCTTATGTTTTATAGACTACTCTCCTCTTGGCTCATTAAGAGAAATTCTGATATTTTTTCCAGCCTTATCCGCTGTGATCTGAACTAGAGGACTCACTCATACAATTCAAAGATGACCTTGATCTGCAGGCCAGTGCTGAACAAAACACATTTGAGAAGTTTGTCCAAAAATATTCTGATCTGCCACACACTGGAAGTCTTCAAATCATTCAGTTATAACTTTAATATTGCAAGAGAGCGGAGGTCGGCGAAGTGAAGCTGGGCTTTGAGTTCTTTGTGAAGCGCGAGCTCAAAATCTGTCTTATGTCATGCATTTATTACCGAAGACACAATATTGAGGCTGCTGCACTTGCTGTTAAAAGAAAACAGTATTCACAGAGTTATCTATCAACAACAAAGCATCAGCACTGCAACACAAGCCCAAACACTGCTCCTCAGTGCTAAATGGACTCCAGCTGTCTCTCTCTCTCTCTCTCTCTCTCACACAACGACCTTGCGAAAGACGACTCTCCTCTTCAACCCAGGGATGTGTAGCTGGCTCAGCGCTCTCTCTCCCACACCTTGTCCCCATTGTTGCTGATCTTATCGTTCCGCCTATCAGGACTAATGACCCAGGCAATCGGTGCTGACCTGCCGGAGGAAGTGTAGCTGCCAAAGTGAAGGAAGGAGAGTCCATTAAAAGATTAATGCAAGGAAGTGGACACTGTCCTCCTGGACCTGTGGAGCACTTCAGCAGGAGTGGAGAATTTGATTTATTGTGCCCTCCCCCCACTCCACATGCTGAATAGGCAGAGAAGGATGAGCGTGGTGAAGCGGCTTGCTTTGTCAAGAACGAGTGACTGCGCTGCTGTTTGTTTTCGTATTTGTATGAAGGAAATAATCATACTAAGATGCTAATCTTCATATATTTTTGTTGCGATTGTCATTGCAGCTTCAGCGGTTAAAGGTTTCATTGGAAATAAGTGAATATCTCTCCCGTTCGGCCTGGCATTACTCAGCAGAATCGTTGCTTTGGAGTAAAGTCAACACCAGGGTCTGACAGGCCTATTAACCCGTGTTTTTTTCAGAGAACACACTGCCCTATTCATTATTCAACGTGCAGCAATTAAGCATTCTCTTACTTTGGCAACTGTTTTTAATATGTATTTGATCAAAGCGTAGAGTGGCATGGGCCCTGCAAACCTGCCTCCATTATTCATGCGTATGGCATAATGTTGGCGTTTGTGCAAGGAAAAGAAAAGTCTCCTATTTTATACTTTTAGTAAACATTTGCTGTCAAGCTTGGCTCCTTTAGTGAGGACCTAAACAATGACTTCTCCTACACAACATGGGTACTGACAGAGCGGGCTCACTGCTGAGAGGGAAACAGAGGGAGAGAAATTATTCTTCACTTTTGATTGTCAGGTTTGTGTCTCTCTGTGTTGTTGACATCCATTTCTAAGTCTGCGTTCCACAGTTTCTAGCAATGCATGTAGCTGGATCTGCGTTGTTTTAGGGGTGGGGGGGGTTGTGCTTTAACTACAGGCAAAACCACGGGGAACCCAAACTGTTGTTGTAGAAAACAAAGTAGTTGCATCTTGTCATGCACAGAGGGGACTCGCACATCTATATGGAGAGTCAAGTATTCACTTACAGGCTAAAAAGCTATGTTGGGCATCCACAATTTCTCACTTAAATCACTATCGAGTTGACATCCTTAATAGAAAATTGTAGCCTCTGAAGGTTGGCATGGAGAATGAGGGTAATCCACTTCACATTCCTCCCCCTTTCATTCTCCTCCTCCAGTTGATCGTATCCAGGTTAAATGTTAATTGGACAAAATCCCAGACCTTATTTGTTTTAATGGCTGCACTTCTCGTTTTCTTTCTCACCGCTGCAATCGTTACACATACTGTGGAGTTTTAGGGGAGATGGATGTGAATGATTTTGCAAACACAGCTCGGCTCTCTCTTGGAAGACTCACTGTCCACAATCCTCAATGAATCATAATGGGTTTTCTTACCAGTATTTGCACCATTAGCCAGTGATGACTTTGCATCTTACCCTTACTGAGATGAACAAGGCTGTCATATGTCAAATGACAACAAACGGGCTACTGAAGGCAAGTGTTCCTGGCGGAACCATTACACCGTTACAATATCAGCAAGGCCAATAAAACACACGACTCCCGTGCTCAACGCCTTGTCAGGTGGTGACTACACAATACAAGAGTTGGTCAGCACTAACGATGACCCGCTGACCATTTTAACAGCAGCATTAAACCTGTATTCACTGACTTTGTTTTGGACCACTTGGGAGCAGTGGAAACAAGCTGTAAATGTAACAATGTCTTATCACATTTGAAGTGGATGTCGGGAAATTGCTAGCAAACGGCTGCTTATTTACTCATTCAGCAGTTAAAGGGTAACATTATGATTCATTTCATTTGAGCCTTTCCTCAAGCTGCAGCTCGATGTTGGCCAGCAAGTTGTCTGCGTGCCCCTTTTGCATTGCACTTAGTCATTTGATCCATTGTTACGATAAAATACTGTTGATTATAAAAGCTTTGACCTTGTTGTCACATTATATATTTTTTATCTACACAATAGCCTTGAATCCTCATGAAGCAGGATAAGTGACTACACTGACCTCAAACATGAACTAACTTGGAACAATTATTTATCTTAAATAAGAATATTGAGCATTATCATTTCAAATTATCTTTGTAATTCAGACATGAATGATGTAAGTATCATTACCAAAAGATATGTTTCTTTACAAAACTGGATAATCAGCGTGTGGAAATGATCATAGCTACCTGAACTAAATCTGTATTAAAAACGGGAGTAATTTTTCTTAATACCATTTGTTGTAGTATCTTGAGCACTTAAATTACAAAATGTGGCAGTGACATCGCAGGGAATATAATTGTTTCATATTAGGTGAGTCGGGTGGAACGTATTTAAAATGAGTCTCAAGCCTTGCCGAGACCTAATTTGCGTATGTTTAATGATCATGATAATAACACAATCACTAATTTGAAGTACTATAATACATTTTTTCCAATTACAATATTGCAAAACAGAAAGCGTGACAGGTTCAAACGGATGCTGAAAATAACAAAATCATTTTAATGCACATTGTTTACTTTCACTTTCTCTGGCCCGGGAGAGACAGCCTTCACGTACTATTCAAATGGAGACAGAGGGGTCAACTCATTACACAAAAATGAAAATCACCAGCACAAATGTCGCATTTCTTTGTCTTGCATCTCAGACGTGCCTTTGGATTGCACAGCCATCACCTCAGGGAGGAAGTCAGTGTCGGGAAAATATACTTGGAAAAAATTAAGTGTGTGTTTGTGACATTTGCACACAACATATATTTTGTACTGACTACTGTGGGTCAGAGTAAACAGTTGCAGACAGTCTTGGAGCAATTTCCTTTTAGCCTAATTTCCCACTGCTGTTAACATACAGGATAGTGACACCAGCGAAGAATGTCAGACAAAGGCAATTTGATTTGATCTCAAACATCTGATCTCTAGAATGGCAGAAATAACTCAAGACTCGGATTAACATTTGGCAGCTTTTTATAACTGAAGGTGATACGACACACACGATTACATGTCCTTGTATAAAACTCTCAAAGATATAAACCAAACACACTGATGGCCAACAGTTGATATATTTTCTGTGGTTGTTTTGATCCTTTCTACTTCAAGACCTTGTCACTGGTGGAATTCAGATGTTTAATAACAATATTGTGTAAGCTTTTTGTACATTTCAAAGAAAAGTTTGAAGGGTCACTCTAGTGATTTAGCATTGCACTCTCATTAAGTTGAAGGACTCGCAATAGACGGATTGAAAGGACGAATGGTCATAATCAAAACAGCAGAGATGTGAGGACTTTCAGTTGCTCATATGACACCCTACGATTCCCATATTGCAACTCAATGGCGTCTTTTCGTTAAACCTTCTCTACCTTGTAAATAAGTAAATGGAATGTCTTTCAAGCTCCACGTTCTATCCAAGTCATTCTGTTTAAAAGGGAAACGCAAAGGTAACTAAAAAAAAATAAATAAGGAGAAGTTGTAAATTGTTGTTGGACAAACAGAGAGTCGAGCACGAGGACAGAAGGACGGGCAGGTGGGAAGTAGGTGGCGAGCAGAGAGAAAAATACAAGAGATTCACTCATTCTGGAGTGTGATCAAAAGTACTTAAAGCTTTATGCTTCAACAGGATTGTTGGGCAAGATACCTCAAGCTTCACTGGTTCATGTGGCCTACAGCATAATGATTGGTTGGCGGGGTACTTTATATGCAGCATGGGTAATTAAACCGGTGGATACTGTTCCGGAATCAATATGAGCCCAGTGACATAAAGTATTACCACTGAACCACTCTGTGTATGTGTGTCCACACGGGTGTGTAGGAGACGAAGTGAGAGTCGAAGAGTGAGAGAGAGGGGGGACAGGGAACATAAGACGCAAGGGAGCGAGGGACAGAGTGGGCAGCACAAATTGCAAGCTGCATTTTTATTATGACAGATGAGATGGGTTATTGGAATCTAGGTGAGGCTCTTTGACTGTAGATGCCATTACATGACACGACTGCTTTTAAATCTGGGTCACCTATTGACTTAACCTCGCATTGGGCATCAGCAGAGCCTCATTGCCGTGTAATTACGCGTGGAATAAATAGGGCATTTGGCTTGTGGCACTACACCACACAGCGTCTGGTATAATGGACAATGTGGAATTCATTTGTTCTCTTCTCTTCTTTCCTAATCCCTCCTCTCAACCTCTGTTAACTCTCTACATTTTTTCATTTCTTCCTCTGAGCCCCCCCGTTACCCTTTTGGTTTTCAAGCCATCATTGTCTCTGTCGTTTTTTGTTGACGCCCTTTATCTTATTCCCAGCTGTCCTTGAGCAGATGGAACCGAGAGTCACACGAGCCTCGGAAGGAATGCACCATTAAGAAGGAGTTGTTAGCAAAACACTGTTCGAGCTGTAACGTCGGGAAAGATGAAATTAAAGACAATCCCCGTTCTGTGAATTCAACCACCGCAGCCCAATTAGGGAGCATAAATATTCTCTCTTCACTGAAACTCAAAGCCTCCTCCTCATCTGGCCTACTGTTCTGGGTGGTTTGAAGATATTCTGGGTGGCCATTTGACTCTGTAATGCCGTATCAAACCTGATCCAAGTGCAGCACATTACTGCCTGCAGAAACAGTGCTTCTGGCGCTTTGGCCACACATCAGCTAAAAAAAGAAATAAAAAAAGAACCCTAAGCTGCTAGCGAGTTGCGTTCACACTCATGTGTGCGACTCCCTTCCTCTGTGTGTCTTGCTGGGAGTCGACTGGTTCAGTAATTGGTCCGAGAGGCTTTTACCTGACTGTGTTGACAGGGCATGTCGGTGCATATCCCTCTCTTTTCCCTTCATCTCCAAATGGCCTCATTGGCCATTTAGAGCTCATTACCAATACTTTTATAAGTTGTTTCAACCGCCATGAAAAGGATTTCTTCTTTCATTTTTTGTGTCATTAATTAAACGGCAGACTTTTGTTAGTCGAAGTTTGCAAGTTATTTTTCATGCACATCACAAAGAGAACAGACGCTCGTTCCTTTGCTTTCATTCGAATTAATTCTGTACAACTTGGCTTTTATTAAAAAAACAACAGGGGTTACAGTCCCCACTTCCACCGTCATTGTTTTTAATCTTTGCTAATTAATTTGAAGAAGCCCCGATTAAAATAATGGAATTGTCGGGGAATACATTGTCTGAAGCTTATTTGAATACAGTGCAGCGGTTTGAACAGTACATACAAAGGATATTGAACAATTACATACTTTTGAGTCACTCTGAGAATGTCTTGTTCCAAAGCACATGCATTTTATTTCAAACGCTGTTCAATATAGTAGCAATTATGGGTAGCACTCCTTTTCTGTGTTTCCTGCACGAGTTCTGTTGGAGTGGGTTAGTTTAGAAGTGTACAGACTCTATTGGTTTTACTTTACCCTTCATCCTGTGGATGATGAGGAAGTGGCTCAGCAATATCAGACTGTCGACCATAGGTACATATCAAGATGGTCCACAACTGTCAGAGGGTTGATGAGCTGGTGTAAATATACATTATTTTTGTTAGATCTGCATGTCGTGCAGATCTAACAGTGGTTCTCAACCTTTTTTTCAGTGATGTACCCTCTGTGAATATGTTTTCAGCCAAGTAACCCCTGACCAGTGCAAAGCATTTTTGGTTGAAAGAAAGATGTAATACACTGCGCTGTGCAATCAGTGTCTGGTTTAATATAAAATATATACAATTCAGTTTATGAACTTACACTTTAATTGTATTGAATATTTATTGAACAACTATTTGTAAAGGATTTTTTAATGGATCCTCATTTTTAATATATATTTTTTAAATCTCACGTACCCCCTGGAATGCCTTCAACGTACCCCGGGGGGGTAATGGCTCTACAATCATGTTTCAGTGTATTGAATAAGAAGAAAAAGCATACTTTCCTGTATTGCGTTTTGGTATGGCAGGGGTGGCAGAAGCGCTAAACAAACTTAGCTTCACCATGATGACATTACATTGCAGCTGTGTTGACAGGCCAGATGCTAGTTAAAAAAAAACCCGACAAAGGCATCTTCAGAGCACAGATGGCTTTGAGTAATAAAAGTTCAGACTTAATTGCAACTACATATTATTTTCTTTCCCCTAATAAGCGACTTCTTTTGGCCATGAGAATAATGACTGCTTTTTTCAGCCGAAAAAAAAAAGAAGCAAACAAAGGATATAGCATCACAAAACCGTGTCCAGACTGGAATATCTCAACGATTATGGGAGGGTTTGCTCTGACATGTTGTACAGACTTTTTTTCCAATACACTTTTGAAGGAATCATCAATATCTGGATTATTACTGTCAGGATTTCTATTCCAGCACTCTCCCCTCCCGCTCAGCGGGCCCAGTTTTCTGTCGGCTCTAAACAGGGTGTTCTGGTCTGCTCCCGTCTGTCCGACAGGCAGGCGACTAAAAGCTCATTTTGGGTACAGCAAGTCAGAACACATGGAACCTGTGGTAGAAAGTCTGAGTGCTCATCTCAGGCTGACAGCAGGCAGTCCCTCAAGCATTACCGTAGTTGGCCGTGACTGATTTCTGTGAGGCAGACAGAGCCACAGGGGGCTAAATGTACTGCTTTGGCTCGTCCGTTTTGATTTGCTCTAGATGTTCGGCTGTTTGACGTTTTGTCTTTTTGATGTGCTTTCTTCATAAGGAAAGGTGAGTGGGTTACAAATAGGGCATTATTTTTAGATGTGTGCTTCGAGGTGACCTTGGCACTGAAGCATGTTGTGTTTTCTCTTTTGTAAACATGGATAATACTGCCTCAAAATGCTGTAACCTGCATTTAGTTATTCAACACATTATTCTACTTTGAGTAAGTCACGGTCTCTGACGCCTACTTTTCTCCCGAAGCACATGAAATGTTTATCAGTGTAGGTATCACCTAATTAACAGACGGCGGACCGAGAGACAGCCTAAAAGTACTTGTTATATTTATCCAGTCAAATCCAGTTATGTTCCTTCTATTTGCATACAACCCCCTATGTTGACAGTGGCAGCAAAATGATTGAACTGTACATGGCTTTTGTGCAAACACCTAAAAATGGTTGCGCAGGAGAAATGAAGCATTTCATTTACTTTATTGTCAGTTTGAGCTATAGGAGGATGTTTACAGTGACAGTCTGCCAATAAGAGAGACATTCAGGCTCAGAGTAAGAATAGCTAGCACTTGAGACCCTTATGGTGTATGTATACTGCAGAACAGTTGCCAAGGCGACGTTATCAGCCGGTATCCATCATTGGAAGCAACAAATCCAGGCTCTACTATTTATTCTGCTTTCTTAGAAACGGAGGTGACAGATAGTGTGATGGCGAAGAGAGTACATTATTGATTAACACAAGACCCGACTTGTGCTCTTGTTCCTTCTCCGATGGCAATCCCACAGGCCTTCCAGTGAGCAGAGTGGTGGGCTATCTTGTTCGACGGTGGTTTATGGGGCCTGTCATTGGGATGTGGAGGAGCATGTAGTACAAAGAGAAGGCGAGCCCGGAGACTCCCAAGGGTGGGAGGAGATGTGACGGGTGGGGGTCAGAGGTGGCAGGCTGAGAGTACAACAATCTAGGGCTACGATTCCAGGGTGGAAGGAAGAGAGTGGTAAAGTTTGTGCAAGTCTGTTTGTTTGTGGAGGGTTTAATAGGCGATATAGCGTTATTCCACATGATACTTTACTCCAAGGATAAAAAGAAAGTATTTGTCCATGTCACAAGCCTTATATTGTTGTCCAAAAACACGGGGAGACATGGTCCTACATTTTGATGAACATGGGCACTGTTTTTTTCTTTTACGTCAATCCTATTCGTCGTGGTGCCAAAAATGCTCACTAGAACGTAAAAGACTTAATAGCCCGCCACAAATACATTATTATGTTGTCTCTTCAACACTAAAAAACTAGCGCCCTGCTGTTTAGAAAATTACTGTTACATAAATTACTACATACTTGTGACCTGTTTTCAAAGATCTACATCTTCAGTAGGAACCAATGAGCCACAGTGCCACAGAGAGGCTAAGGAGTCAGAAAGTAGCTGTAGAGGGATTGACACAATGTTGGTATTGGGGAAGAAATATATATAACCGTGATATTAGTCTTTCAAATGAATGAAAAATGATCAATCCGACTAAATATTGTCCAGAAAGAGGTATCTTTAGTCAATAAAAGTGCATCATGCTACAATACAATATTTGACCTTGTTTAAAAACAACTCACCCTTTGTGGGCTACACAGGATCATTAGATCACCAGTAGAGCACTAAAAAAGATGACGGCACATCTCCTAGCTACCACGAGCCCTCAAAATGTCAGTTAATCACTGCCTACAGCGGAGATTCTGTTTCCACTAATATGTCCAAAAAAACTGTTGTATGCTATATTGAAAAATTGTGAAATTACATTTGATATTCCCTTACATCACAAGTTCTCCGTATTAAAACCTCCAAACAAACCCTTCCTCAAAATAAGAGCAGTGCGACGCCCTCTTTCTATGACCGGTACAAAGATGGCCTTGCCCTCTTAGAAAGATATATGAGATGGAAGATACAAAATCAAGGCCCTTAATAAAAATCAGCATTTTTTGTCTGAGCTGGCCAAGGGGAAATGTGCAGCAGCATCAATAGACAGCTTTTTTTTTCCCACTCCTTTATCTCATCCCTCCGCCATCTCCTCATCTTTCTATCTTCCTCTTTGTTTTTGAGCAACAGCATATATCTGTATACAGCGTCACCTCGATTGTCACTGGTATCTCCTCAATCATTTTGTCTCTTTCTGAAGGCTGACCTCTCCGCTGTGCATTTTTGGGCTATCAAGTAGCACTGAAAGTCACACTTCTCAGGAAGTAAGGGATGACAACTAGACTGCCATTTATTTCTCGATTTAGCCGCATCGGGAGTCTGTAGGTGTGATTGAATTCTCCCCACTATCCATCCGCATTTAGGTCCACTGTGGGAGAAGTAAGTTGACTATCCAAAACTGCACCAGGCATTCATTCCTCAAAAAAAGTTTATTGTTATTTCCTCACATCCTGGATGAAGGTTTATAGTCAATATGCTGCTATATGAAGAAAAATATTGCGGCTGCCCCCACATTTTCAAATAATACAGCACTGTTCTTGATGGCTTGTGAATCACTCCTTGTAAATGTTGAGTAGTCTGCACTGAGGATACTGAGGGGTAAATATGGTAAGAGAATGCGTAAACACATCAGTCATACTGGAGTTGCGGAGGTTGCTGATGTACTCCTGTAGGTGGGATTGTCATGCCTGGGGATGATGGTGCGACTCCTCTCCAGGAGAGCATGAAACAGGATTACCAGCACATCAGCAAACATGCAAACCACAACCTTTTATTTTGGGGGACAACTACTTGTCAAAAAGAATGTGGTTGCTGACTTTCACCTTTTTTTTTTTATGTGTGATTTATTTTCCTGGATGTAGCACTCTATTATGGAGACACATAGAATCATATACATGAACTTCATGCGGCAACCAGGATCAGTATTACTTTCTTAAAAAAATTCAAGTAGCATTTTCACACTGTGTGACATCATCAAAGAAGCACGTCGTTTTATCACAGGCATGTCACATCTTATCACCGGAACATAATGTCCAAAGCAATTTAACGAGAGCTTGTTATTCGTGTAAGAGTGTCTATTCACCATGACGGCAGCTTTCTGCTTCGAGCACGCACTTTACCAGGAACGCCATGGACAGGTTGCTGTAGTAGTGTGTGTGTGTGTGTGTGTGTGGTGGGGATGCTGTGGAAGTAAATGTTGCTCCCCTGCTCGGAGGACTCCGATTGGGTTTTGGCTTTTGCCTGCTTACTGGAATCACTTGCTGCTGCAGTTCCTTTCCTGACATTTGCTTTCCCACCGCGTGTCAGCCAGCTCCCATCATGCCACACGCCGCTGCGGCTGTGGGCAACGTACACCTTGTAGGGAAGTCTGTAACAGCAGGAGCATGATACATTAATATCTTTATCTTTATCTTTATGAATTAAGTGCACAAGGCCATCATAACCAAAACACGCGCTACTCGTCTCACACGCAAAAACACGAGCAGACTTTTTTTTTCCCCCTTTGCGCCTGTCATATCGCATATCCACACGGTGCCAACGACACAAACAGACTTCCCTACGGTCTCTCTGTTTGACCACTTCCAGACTCTAAATGCCACAAAATCCAATCGCGGCACAGGTTGAGGTGTGAAAAGAGAGGCAGCAGACACCCACTAATATGTTCTTTCACAGTCTGTTGGAGGGGAGAAATGCTGAACATGGGGATGGCTTCCCTGGCTACTCTAAGCAGAGGAACCATACCTGTTCTTACACGATACACACTACAGACATGTATCTCCTCCCACCAGCCGCATGTTCTTCAAAGGTCCCCCTTCTCCTTTCTTCTACTCTCTGCCCTGCCCTCCACTCCAACTCCTGCCTCCCGCATCAGTGTTGCCAATTGCTTTTTTCCAGCCTGCTTTTAAATGAGTCTGTCTACCTATCTTCGCCTCATGTTATTTTCATAGAAGGCAATCCAAAGTGGATTGCATGTTAATTTGAATATGGGTTCAGTGTCCCTCACAAGAGATAGTGGACAGAAAGCAATCTGAGCTAAGGAACAGGGTAGACATGTCTCGCAGAGAAGCCCCAAATGTGTCTCCTGCCAGGCAGAAACGAAAAATGCAAATAATTTCTGAGTTTCCACTTAGGGAGTGTCTAGACCCTGCACTCTTGACTTTTAAGCTACAGTGCAATTTTAATAACCATTTATTTGTGCATAGGAGTCACTTAAAAATCCTCTGTTTGAAGTCAGTAACTTCTCAAAAAGTGTATTATGTATAGTAAAAAAGAAAGAAAAGAAAACTTCTAATTAAAGACTTAATTAATTTCAAAGAACTGCATACTGTACACACACTAATTGGGGGAATAATCCCAGCCCCAACTCCTTAGCCATGCCGTGAATTCACAAGCAGCAAGGCTGTTTCTTGTTTACAGCCATATTGATGAACATCTACATCCAATATGTTGCTTCATTGATTCTTCATTATTCCAGTTCCCTTGACTATTTTCATCGTGGCATGGCAGCAAGATGTACACAATTGTGCTTTCTATTAAAGCCAAGTCATTAAAAGCATGCTGCACAACAATTTATAATTACAATACTAGCACCAGCGAGAGGTAAGCGTTTCATTAGTATTGGTGCCATGTGCTGTTTATTTCTTTTACTAATTTAAAGAGTCAGTTATTGCCGTTGCTGTGTTGATTTATGTACTGCACATGTGTATTTAAGTGTTAAGAGATGGTGACAATACTGGGGAAAGGATTTGCTTTAATTACAAGTAATAGCAGTTAATTACAACTAGGTCAATATTGTGTGAATGTAAAATATATTAAGGATGCGAGTTACTCAGTTTATCATATTATGTAGTCTCTAGCCTTTTTTGTACTTTGGTTCATAACCACATCCCAATAAAACTAATTCCCATTGGCCTTCGCTGTACTTTGCGTTTTCTGCTTGTTAGCATGCTAACACACTCAACGAAGATAATGGTGGACATGGTAGATTCGATCCGTTAAACATCAGCATGTTTGCATTGCCATTATGAGCTTGTTAGCATGCTGATGTTAGTATTTAGCTCCAACTACTCTTGAGGCTAGATTCACATTAATAATTAGCTTAGTTTTGATAACGCCTTAATTATCAGTTCTATTGACAAGCAAAATCAAATTTGCACAGTAATATTCCAGCCGGCAGACGTTCTCCCTTGCCACTCAATTGTTAAAATAGCCATCTTTTGTCAATATCAGTGTAGAGTGTCACAGACATAGATCTATGCAGCGATAATGAGATGCAATTGATTAGCTTTGCTTCTCAAATGAGCCCTTCACAAGGAAATTGAAATAACACACAGTCAAACCATACGGACATGATTAATGGTGTTTTGCGATTGGGATCTAGTGGTATTTACATAATCAGCAGGGGAGAATTAGCAATTTTCACTTCTGTGTCATATCTGAACAGCAGCCCTACTCTTACTTGAGTCTATCAATCAGTCTCAAACTAAAGGCTTTGATTAATGGATGGGACAGATAATGAAGATAGTTGTAAATCTGCATCACAGGGAAAACATTAGACACAGAAGAAAATATTTACAGTTTATTTGCCTCAGCGCTACCACGACAATACTATGGAATGACTTGGCATCTTTGATGGTTAAACAAAGTAACTAATTTCCGTGCGTCGTCAAATTAGTTCAGAGGTTATTGTTGTATGTTAGAATCATACAACAGAAGAATAATAAAAGGATTATGTGTGCAGCAATGAGAGTAATGTCAGAGGGGAATATACTTTGCATCTTCCAAGATAATGTGAAATCAGTATTCATAATTTAAAAGACGGAGAAACAAAATGATAAAAGAGTTCATATGTTGAAAATGTATCTCAAAGCAAGCCTATTTACTTTAACTTTGCTGAACAACAACCACTGTGGTTACAATTGGAAGTTATTGTGTAATGGTAGCTTTAGAGAAGTGGTAAATGGAAACACTGACAATATCAATCACACAGTCATCTGTTTGCCAACATTAGCCACATAAGGCTCCTGGTCATACTAGACTAAGTAAGGGGTGTAGCAACACAACCAGAGTGTACTAGATTGAGAACATGTTTGCTATTTTATTAAACTGTACATTCGTAAGAGGAACAATGTGCAATTTCTTCTTTTAAAGGCCAAATTGCATCTATGGCTTGTTATTTGTGTAGTGTCTTCACAACATGCATTTTACTGCCAACCACCCAGCCTGGATGTTCATACACATTTTCAAACAAAGATATGTTTCAGCAATTCCACACTGCTGAATGTGAAGTTTGCAACGTCAACATAAAAACATGCATTTGCATTAATAAAAACCTTAAAAAACCCAGTCTGTGGTCCAGTTGCCACACATGAGCCCATATGCAAGTTACGCCCTGGGACAACAGCGGCTACTGCCTGTCCTCTGCTTGTTCTACCACAAAAAGGTCACTGCATGATTTATGCACCTGTTTAGTGAGTTGGATGGGAACTGTTTGTGCTTTGGGGCACCTGACCCAATCAAACAGGAAATATGAAAATGAAATTCCGTTCATTTACAAGGTTGAGTATGTATTAATCTGCCCAATCGGGAGCTGCTGGACAAATGCATGCTTTGTGCTGTAATGTGAACACTGGCCGCTTGTGTGTTCCATGCAGTAGGGCATGTGTGAGGTTGCAGTGTCGGATCAGGTAAATTAATAATGTGAAAGCCAACATTTGCATACACAAAATTAAATACCAAATCATGATATCGCATAATGTGTCTGTGCTCACCACTGAAAAAGGAATTGCGCGTATACCCATATTTATGTGGCTTTGTACTGCCACTTTCTCGATTTCTCCATCAGATGCGTGCATCTGTCTTGACATGGCAGTGCACTGTGTTGGAAACATGTCATATTTAACATGGCAGCTCACAGGAGAGAGGCACAGATGGGTTTTGACTCCTTAATGCTTCTGAATGGCCATGGATGACATCATTCTAGTTGACAGTACGCTCCATAGCTGCCGTAATTGAATACCACCTGCTTGCTCTGAATTTTTCTGTCAATGATTTATTAAACAATTAATTTAGTTGTGGCCTACATAAAAAATAAAAAAAACGACTTCATGTTACATCAGACTTGGACAAATCAGCAGGTGAGTAATTTTGGAATCATAAATAAAATATGAAAAGTATGCACCGTATACTCCCCTGTGATCAGTGTGCTATCAAGACTCTTGACTCTCACACATGGACTTCTACGTCTACAATCACGTACATTTTTGCTCCTTCATAGTTTGTCCTACAAAAGCACATGCATTTATTAAGTCTCTACACTTGCAAAAACTTAATTTATGAATATATTTTGACGTTAATGATATAGAATTGAATAAAACAAACGACCCCTGCACTCTGGCACTTTTAGTTGAGAGCACAAGGCAGTGTATCTGAGATAACGCATTCACGCCAGAGGTAAATATGGTTCTTGTGTGCAGAAGCTTGTTTAGCATGACAGCTGTGTTGGATACATTACTGCATTAAATCAAACCCAATTACTGCCAGCTCATTGCCCCCGTGCCCCGAGAGGTGTGTGACGCAAATGCACAAGTACACAATTCAACAGCGTGGCAAAAGCGATGTTGCGTGGATACATCTTATAATATGTAAAGTAAAAAACGGAGGGGACAGATGTGGATTTCAAAATGCATCTCATGAATATTCGACATTGTTCTCATGATCCTGGAAACATGGCCGTAACGCAAACATTAAAAAAAGGTATCTCACTCATTTAAAATATCTTCAACAGGCACAGAAGCAGCTCCTTTGTCACAGTTTCTCACTGCTTTCTGATTTGAGTTTGCTGAGCTGTGCTCAGAAATTGCTGTTGTGGGGCCCAGAGTGCTGATGTTGCTCTTATGTGCTGCTGCCACTGCTGCCGTGCATTTTGTCACTTTAGAGGGTCAAGCAACATACTGTGATATCCGCTGCACCACTTAGATGCACTACGTTACGCTGATGGAGGAGGCTTTTTGGGGACAGCACTACTGGGATTTGGTTTGAGTGGTATCCTCTGAAATGGAACGATGTGCCTGTGTGCGTAGCCGAGTGTGTTTAAAAATGAAAGAAGGGCTGCAGTGAGTGACAGACAAATGGATAAGCAAACGACACATGGGGGGACAAGCAATATTTAGGGCGCGAAACAAAGAGGATGAAAAGAGCAATAGGTGGGGGACGGCAGACCGTCGGCCAGCCAAATGACAAAGCAGTGCCACACACACTTCAGCTAAGCAGAGGGCCATGCTACCAGTTCTCTCCACTGAGACACACTGGAGGTGTCTGTCAGGTCAATTAGTACTACTGTGCGTACATTTTCCACCTGACTTCTTTCATTAGTGTTGTTTTGTGCAGCTTTCAGTCTCCTCAGTGTGTCTGCATGTGCAGTCATACTTCAACCCTTTCCCACCCACTCTTGGTGTGAACCACGGGTTATGAAAGTACTGTAGGTTTGCCAAACACCCCGACCAAGAGGAGGTCACAGCCATGGGTTTTGAGCCACGCTAGCTCCTTGAAGAGATGGCAGTGTCAGTTAGTTGAGCTTTCTATCATCAATAACTATGGAATACCATCAATTTTGCATCATAAATTCATGATCTCCAGACGGTTTATCCTCATGACTTTGGGTACCCATTGCATTTTCCAGCCCTACCAGTAGGTTAAAGTTTGACTTATTTAATCAGCTGCTAAAGGCAAGTGCTAAAAGGCAAATGATAGCATGCTATCAAGCCAAACTACAATGGTGAACATGGTTATCATTACATGCTAAACACCAACAAGTTAGCTGATGTGAGTGTATTAGCATGCTTCAAAGCGCTGTACACTAGCATTACTCTATAATTAATTATCAATACGAAGACAGAGAAGCTCTCGAACTGCATTTAGACTTCTCCAATTACACATTTCTGTTTTTTTACGATAGCTTTATAGTTACAGTCGAATACTTTTAGTATTTTTAATTTTTCACGTCTTTTTCCTGCTTATTAGACCTGTAGAGAAGATACAGAGTAGAAGATGGAATGCAGTGCAACTAATATATAGTTTGGGTCCTAGTTGAAGATGCTATCGTCTGTACATGGCCTGTGTGTGGGTTTTTGATTACTCTTTTTGTGCTGAGGAAATAAAATGATTCAATCAATGCATACTCTTTGTTTGAGCCTTGTGTGGAGCATTTCATTTGTGAGTCAATTTCCCCTCTGCTTTAGGCTCCTTTGGGCTATTGTTTACATTGTCATGGGCACGCTGAGTCCGGACAGCACATTCACATTCATACATCCTGGCATAACACCAACAATAGGCACGGAAGAGCTAAGGAAAGGGAGAGACCTATAGTGGCATCTTTATGATCCATGATAAACAGCAGCTTTTGAGGTAATGGGTATATTACAGGAATACTGTATCACTGAGTAAACTCAATAAAAAGCTATACAATCAACAGCAGGTCCCTGTGCCTGTTCATATATTCTATAGTTTTATTGACCCTTTCTCTGTGTGAGTTGCTGAATGATGATCCTGGATTGTGGCAATTATAATCCTTCCCAAAGGTCCATTTATGCATAATTCAAATTCGAGCAATGTCCAGAGATGACGTGTCCTGTCATGTGGGATGGGAAAGAAGCCAATATGCATTGAGAGATGGGCATTTGAAATACTTGTGGGCCTCTGTATAAGGGACTCCACCATAAAAGAAAACTGTGTATCCATCACTAAATGGATGAATAAATAGGTTTGTCAAGCCATAATATTAGATGTGTTGGCATTCAACGAGTACTCTTGTTATCCCCAACTTGCAGCATCTTAGTCGGTGTGTACTGACTATATGCGGAAAGCACAATCGCAGCATGAAATGCTTACTCATTTCAGTTCTTTAAAGATTCCTGAAAACGACACCGTTGAGGTCCTCCTTTAAACTTGGTCTTTTGATGCGTTGCACTGTGAGCACACACAGAGCGGCTGTTTGGTGGCGTCCAGGAGATAAGAGATGGAGGTTTGAATGTGTGATACGTCGGTGCAGTAGGGCAGCAGTTCCCTTTCAGGCTTGTTTCAGACCACCTGCTGGTTCCTCCAAACAGAGCCCCGCATGGGAGATCAAAGTTCTGCCATTGAAGCCTTGTTTTGTTATGGTTTCTTAGAATTAGCAGTTTATTCATACCCAATGAATATATATGAGAGTATTACCAGCTATATTGAGATCTTGTTTGAGACAAGTGGGTATATATTTAACACTGATTGTGTGTGTGTAAGTAAACACATGACATACCCTTTTCCTGGAACAACCTTGGTCATACATTCTACTCACTGTTGTCCTTAAATATGAACTTGAAATGGCCAAGAGGCAATCTATTTAAATAGACACAGTAAACATGAAGCCAGTGTAACATTATTGCTGCATTCACATGGAATCATGCCGATGGCAAACTGGAAACCACGTTGGAGGATAGTAAAATGAGATGGGGCAGGCAGGGGCATTCCAGCAGTGGTAACGGTCAACCGGATTGCTGTCCAAAGTTGAAATATTTTTAATTTTGCAGTCCTCTGCGACCAAATTTACAACCAGACGTTACGTGTCTCACTCACACAGAGATAAAGGTGTTTACATTTTCAATAGAATATTAGGAGAAAGCTGCATTTGTTAGTTGTTGCTACAAGCAATACTAGAATCATTACATAAATAAGTAGAAACAACATATTTCTATTTAATATATTGTATTCCATCCCCAGAACAACATATCATCATGCATGCTGGTTGTGCCGTCCTGTCATTCCCTCGGACTTTTTTTTTTTTTTACCCCTGTGCCGCCCAGAATGTGTTGTCCGTCTGAATGCAGCATTACGCCCAATTCAATAGTTTACCAAAATCTATGTACATGCGTCGCCTCGTTCCAGTGGACTGCTTTAAGGTCTTACCAGCTTTAACTGAGCAAATAAATCGCTGTCACAGTCCTCAAATGGTGTGATCGCCTGTCACAGCCCTTCACATCAGTTTGTTTTATTGGATGTGGCTCTTGCCTCCAGATATTTATATATTTTACAGCCATGTACTGTAGTGGCTAACAAAAGAAAATAAATGGGGGGGGGGGGGGGGGGGGAATCAGTGAGCGAGAAAGAGGAGGCAGGAAAGCTAGGCAGGCGGCGAGACAAGTAATGGTGTGGAATACAGAGGAGGGATGTGTGGGGCTTTGGCTCGGCACAGCCTCTAGATCTATCTTCCCCTGCTTAAAGCCCCAGTGCCTGGGTAATGGTGGCACGGCGGGTGCTTTCAGAGGTTACGGCACGGGAGATGAGAGATCTAGGAGGGAAGAGGCCAAACTGAGAGGTGATTTCCCCAGCAGAGGCCTCTTCATTTTGGGGTTGGCAGAGGTGTCTGCATTGCCGCTGCCGCTGGAGCCTGGAGGAAGACAAGCAAATTGCTCCCCACAGGAACAAGGCACTGGCAACAAACTGAATCCAACATGATATAGTCTCCATATTTGCTTTACTGTCTCTCTGTTCTTTTACATTGATCTCTACACACATGAAACATTAATTTCATATATTGATCAATTAATGTATCTATTCTTTCCCTGCGTGTCCATCCATCCATACATCTGTGTGTCCATACAAACATGAATCCTTGAATGCTAGATTTTTTTACTGACACAATCTATTGTTGCTCAGTGCACTTTCATTTTATTGAGGTCACCACACTGACTAGAATGAATGGAGTCTCAGGCCCATGCTAAATGATACACACTAGTTGGGACTAGTGTGGGGAAATATCTCTTCTCGGTCCTTTGCTTTCGGTTTGGAGGAAACCGTTTTGAGCAGGAAAGCAAACCTTTTCCAAATATGTTGTGATACACCATGACAAATGCATTAGTTCCACATTAAAGTCAGATGTAGTGTTCTGGAGAAGACAAGGCCTTACACCAAAGCTGTCATCTTGCATTGCGAACAAAGTAGATAAAGCCTGGTGAGTGGAAAAAATGCAACGTGGGTCTTGCTCCTATTTTCCTGATAGAAGGCGGGTTGTTGCTGTAGCTGAAGCTTTATCACATTCAATAATAATAACGAATTGTATTTGTATAGTACTTATCAAAACACAGTTACAAAGTGCTAAACAGAAATATTAGATATAATTGTATACACAGTCAAGATGTAAAACAACAACAACAATATGAATAGAACAGTGATTTAAAAGAAGGTACTGTGTTTGCTACCTGAAGTTCCTCAGGTTGGGAGGAACACAACTGCGGGACTTTAATGGCACGGGTCGACTGTGGGTCAGTGGTTAGCAGGTCCGTCTTTCAATCAGGGGATTGGCGGTTTAATCCCCACCCTAGTGGATGTGTCCTTGAGCAAGACACTTAACCTTGAATTGTTCCCTGTAGCTGTGTCTGAATGTAACATGATTGTAAGTCGCTTTGGATAAAAGCGTCAGCTAAATCAAATGTAATGTAATGTTTCTTTTCAAAACAGGTGGGAGCAGGAGGAGGGTCTTACTTCATATGGGTACATCTATGATGGTTGGTAGGAGCAAGAAAGTAATTAGGAAAAGGTTTTAATTCAATTCTAAAACTAACCGGTATCCAGAGTAGTTTTGCAAACATGGGAATGTTATGGACTTATTTATTTGGATATATACTAGTATGTAATGTAGTATATACAGTATACTATAGTGTATATAGTCTGGCAACTGAGTTTTGGACGAGCTGGAGACCAGAGGTGGCCTTTTGGCTGTACCCGGAATACAGGGAATTACAAAAACACAGGCGTCATGTGACGAGATAAAAACAAAGATGACTTTGTACTAAAGCAATATTCCTTCATTGGAGAAAACATGATGTACTACCTTGGTGACTTGTACATCAAAAATCACCCCCAAATTGTGAGGGTGAAGGTTTGATGTTGGAGGACAGGGTCCCAAGATTATTTTTCAAGTCTCAGGTCAAGTTAGGCCAAGAATTGACCCCTGGAGAACATCACATGAAAGGAGTGCTGGAGATGAGGACAATTCTCCCATTTCATCAGATAAGTAGGAGCTCAGTGTCCTTAATACTAACACTGTTTTTCAAGTTTTCAATTCATAAGGATATCATTGTTGACCTTATCAAATGCAGAATTGAAATTGAGAAGAATTGAAGTTGAACAGAATCAGCAGCAAGCAGTACCTCATTGGTGACCTTAATAATAACCTTGATAGTGCTAAAAGATATTACTGTTATTCATGTGTGAGACTAATTGAGAGGCAATGACCCCCCTCCTCTTCCTAAATAGTTGAGTGAGGGGTTCGGTCCATTTACCTTGCCCTGCCATCTTCAATCTGTTAAAGGCTCTATGGAACCCCTGAGTACAGAGCAAGATAATTGGATTGAGCTCATTCTTCTTGCTGATTTCTCATGTTTCCTAAAGGGACTTGAGGAGAAAAATCATTCTCAGAAAAAGGCCTTTCTCAATTTATTGCAAATGCTATTCATGAAAGGGAATCTGACAGTCGTATGCACGGCTGAGAGGAGGGGAAGAAGGGGGGGGGGGGGGGGGGGGGATGGAGAGAGAAAAAGGCAAGAAGAGAAACAGAATGGCACTCCAAACTTTATTGTTTGTGAAAGATCTGTAGTAGAAGACTTGCTCATGAATTTCATGCTGCTTCTCTAAAAGAGTGTCTCCTCACAAAACAGGCATTTAAGTATAGAAAGTTATCCTCTGAGAAAATGTTATTTTCAGTGAATGTGATGGAAAAAAAAATGATATTTGTGAATACTTTTACAAGAGAATGGGTCGTTAAAACTGTCAGTTATCCTGCTAGCTGCAGGGTTTGAACCACTTTGAAAAATATCCCTTTTTATTCCAATGTAATGTCCCATCATTGAAACCTTCCTTTGCCAAATGTTCCCTCATTGAATCCAGTCAGGATTAAAGTTATCTCTATAATGTATTAAAAAAAGAAATGTGTTCTATTTTCTTTTATTTTCGTAGTATTATTCTTCAGCCCTCATGGGTGTACACACTACAAAGGGAGAAGTAGTTCATTGCTCCGCTTGGATAGAGCAGTGACACCCCTAGAAAGTAGTACTGGGCCCATTTGACCCCCCTCCCAGACAATCCTGGCTCAAACACCGTGGGGGACAATTTCAGGATAAAATCTAAAGATATCACATATAGCCCAACACACAGAGCACTGAACTGTATGCCAACTTTAATTGATGTTGATATACCAGAGGGGCATTTTAGGATTAAATTAGTTCACAACTAAATAGAATTAGAATTATAAACTGTGAAAGTCACTGTGAGAATCAGAGAAACAGTCAGTGAGACATAGGCCTCTCTTAAATGTGTGAAATAAATAAATGTAAAAATAAATCCATAAGATGTCCTTTTTAGAGCAATAAGACATTGAATTACTAATAGAAACAGTAATATATTTAAAAATACACCATATTCAAAAAGAGATCAATGTTTTTTCTATGACATGTGTGAAATGCAGCAAAACAAAGAGCAGATGTCTTTAATAATACTGTGACAGCTTCTTCTATTAAAGAAAAAAAACTAAGCTCTCCATAAGAAGCCAGCTCACTGTTAATTTCAGAACCGCCACAGCATTTTGACATGCTTCTCAAAAACTGTCGACAGATTCTAAATTAAAATCATCGCTCTCTTTTCGTTTCTCGTGAAGTAATACTTCATTAGTTATGATTGTTTGTCCATGCCATGAATACAAAGGATTCATTTCTAAGAAATAACAAAGGGCCTATTTTGCTTCAGAACCACGCAAGATAAAAGAGTAAAGCCTTTGAGTTAATGAGTGCTATGGATAAAATCAACAGTGGGTGTGGACTCGCGCAGCTAGTAAAATTAAAGAAATGAAAAAATAAGACAAACAATCAGAGCGGAAGTAGATTCCATGCAAAGTCAATGGTGGTTGCAAATGACGTGAATTTTCGCCGGGCGGTGTGAATGAAGTGTATGGAGCGAAGCGAAAAATCTGCCTCATTCGCCAAAACAAATCGCCCGACGCTGAGTTGCGAAAGCCAATCGGTGTTGAGATGCTCCGGCCGTCATCACCGACGTCGTGCCGTTGTTGTCTAACTGTTGCTACTCTGGCGCCGGAAGCGACAGTTATCCAGACGAATATTCGCAACGCTTTTGGTGTGAACACAGCATAATATAATGACAAAATCCGTCTTAGCTGTACTTAATAAATAAATAAATACAGCATGCAACATCGTCATCGTTAGCATTTTAGCATGCCGACATGAACATTTAGCTTCAAAGCATCGGCGTGCCTAAATACAACGGTACAGAGATACTACTGTAGCATGGCTGTAGACTCATAGTCTTGGTTTTGTTTATGCTAGTTTATGCTTTAACCGAGTGCATGCATGTGCCTGCGTGTGTGCATGCATAATGGGTATATATTTTTTTTCAGTTTTTTCCTTCTCTGTGTTGGGATGTTTTCATCCCCGGCTCGGCCTTCATTTCCCAGGCATGG
This sequence comes from Cyclopterus lumpus, assembly GCF_009769545.1. Lineage (NCBI taxonomy): Eukaryota > Metazoa > Chordata > Actinopteri > Perciformes > Cyclopteridae > Cyclopterus > Cyclopterus lumpus. The sequence continues at coordinate 10,659,152 of NC_046988.1, forward strand.
TTCGAAAGCGGGAGGGGGAGATGATCCTTGCTGTATATCTCCCATACATCTATACAGGTCCTTTCTCCCCGCTGCTGTCAGGCTACACAACAAGCTGAGCTCCCAGTAGGCCACAAACACTTGAACACTTTGGACTTCGCACTGAACAGCACTTACTTTAGCCCAGTTGTGCAATACTAATACGTTTAAGTACTTTTTACATTTATTTTATACACTTTATCCACTTTATTCTATTTCTACTCCGTCTGTATATATAATATTCTTCTTGTTTTTTACTCTTTTATCTTATTTCTGTTATTATACTACTTGTTTTACTTATTACTGTGAGCAATGCTGCTGTAATCCTGTAATTTCCCCACTGAGGGACTAATAAAGGATTATCTTATCTTATCTTATCTTATCTCCTGCGACATTCCTATGAAGATGGTGGAATGCTTGATGTCCGTCTGATAGGAAAGGCCAGTGATTGTGCGAATGGAGTTGACGCCTATCTGAATGGGTCTGGGCTATGTTGTTGTATGTCTTGCCAGGTGACATTTAAGGCTTATATTGAAACAGTAAAAAGGACATATTGACTGCAACCACGGACACTATGCACACAGCGATTGGCTATATTTCAACTGACTGAGGCATTATAGTCGCTGTGCGGCGGCGGTGGTTGCGGCAGCCTTGCTTTGACAGTCTTGAGTGACATTGGCAATGTGCGCTTACACACAGGCCCAAGGCAGATGGACACAGACGGACCGACCGAGGCTAGAGAACGAGAGGCGAGAAAGCAGGCATGGGTAAATTCAGCACCACGGACAGCTACCATCAGATATCTCTCCAGGCATCATTTGTTTTGCTTTTATCTCCAGGAGATGAATCACCTATAGCCAGTAAATGGCATGCTGGATAAGCACACTGGTTAAAAATGTCACTGTAATATGAAGGCTTTTACGATTTCACACTTAATGTAGGTTTCTTTCTTTCCCTTTTCTATAATTATTTCTTCCCTGTTTTGTGGTTGTTTAGCCTCACTATACTGTAGTGCCGTGCAAAAAAAAGAGAGAATAACTTTTGTTTTACTCACTTTTGAGATCTGTATGTACTTTACCAAATGTACTGCTGCAGTGGTACTGCTTTTGTTAAATACAGCTTCCCACTCTTAGTCCAACAATAACTTAGTCCTACTGCAATCTTAATTTAGTGTTAAAAAAAGTAACTCTATAGTGTGACAAAGTGTAGCTTTTAACAGCGTGGGTGGAGGTACTTGTTTGTCCCTCAGAGGTTATCAGTCTTAAAAACACTGTTTTGAGATATTATATTAGTAGTGGCAAATCCCTACAGTGGATTGAACGTACAAGTGATGTGGGACACTGCTTATTTTCTCCTGTTAAGTTAAGTTCCGTTACATCGACTTAATAGTAGTGTGGTGTAATCTTGGAAACTGGAACTCAATATGTAGTGAATCTCCAAATGATTAAAACATCCCAGCACCACTGCATTGTTAGCAATACTAATAAGTATGTAATTGTGACCAGTATAGCTCAGACGATCTGAATCAGAAGTATTATTATGTGTGTTAGTAGTAGGTATCATGTATGCTGATGATACCCTTATGACAACAACACAGCTGTCTTAATGGTCACCAACCTTCAAAATGTCTAAACTATTCCAAGAAATATCGGGGGGGGGGGGGGGGGGGGGGGGGATTCTGGACAAAATGGATTGGTGCAACATGTGTGTGAGGGGGCTCAAATGGGGCTGCTCATCTTTGACTCAGGGTTATTCTACTTGCTTAATCCAGCCCTGAACGGTGGTGATGTAGATAAGTCAATGGCAGTGAAAGGCTACAGTCTTACTATTAAGGCTCCTAATTTTTACATTCTGACTTCTAATTTATGTGGCTTGTTCTCAACTTTTCTTTTTCTAATAACGAATACTTTCTTGCTTGCTAAGGAATTGTGTTTGTGTGGTGTGTTGATCAGCTTTAGGTGTTTCTGATCCTGTCCTCCAAACCCGGTGCCTGACATAGTTGACTGCTGACCAAAAGCTATTTTACCTGGTCTTAGGTTGCAGGGCTTGAACAGTGCGATACTCTCAAAAGTTGATCCATAACAGCACTCCGTTTTTAATCAGAGCTTTCAAATGTGACCTTGACTTAAATCCATCAAGCTGACATTTCTGGTGAAAACAGGGGCCCAGTGGCTGCCTCACGAATGCAATGATGCAATGTGCTCACAGAAGTCAGCCATTCTCTGTACTCTGTATTATAATTACAAACTAGTTCCATTTGCACGCTGCCAGCACCTATTAAAAAATAAAAGGTATGGTGCCAGTGAAAGCTAGCAAGGGGTAATTATCATACGAGTGTGTGGAACAACGATTCATTCTGAGGAGATTAGTCTCTCCATCCCTCCATCCTCCCTCATTCTCTCTCCCCCTGTTTGTGAATCACATTTAACCTACACTCCAAACAGCTTTGACAGGTATTATATAGTTTTGATGAGAGACAGAGAGAGGCTGGGAGAAAGCAAGTTATGAGTAACGTTGCAGCGATGTCAAGGAATGATTTATGAATGGCTTTTTCCTTCACTCTCCCCTCACTGAGATGGAGTCAGTTCGAATATCACATTTCAACTAAATTCAATTGTGACCATGCACAAAGTCATCAGTGTACCAATTCAAGAAATCGCAGAGTATTGTTTATTTAATATAGTATTTGAAGCCTTCCAATAATATGTCAGCAATATTTCCACATAACAGCAGAACAATGCACATTCAGGACAATATTTGAGGAAGATTGTAAAGCTTGGCGAAGGATTTTCTCTTTATAATTTTCTTCCTGTGGTGAAGCACGGGAATAGTGCTGTGTGCTGTTTAGATTTCAGACAGATGAGTCACATTCAAACCAGGCACAGGGTCACTGCCTGAGCTAATGAGCAGTTTACAGGCAACATCATGAGCCACAGAGTAGACGACTTCTCATTGTTTACAACAAATCGGTGCAAAACACAATATACTCAAAAGTAACAAAACACTGCATACTGGTTATTAGCTCAAATTGGATCATATAAATGCTTCGTTTCTTTGGCATCAACATTAAAGGTAGCGTGTAGGTTGTTATGTCAACCATTGATACTGCCTTTATTGGATTATGGTGCTGTTTTTGCTCCCACTGGATATTTACATTTTAGACAGTAAGCTGACGTTTTCATCCAGGGCTTATATGAGTAAGCATGTAGGAGTTCAATGTGTTGCTCCGGGACAACAACAAAGACACAAATACACGTTTTGATTGTGGACACATAAGTGGATGGAGGGTCTGCCAGATATGTCTCGTAACTTTCTATCATAACTGACAATCAGCTACCGAGCTCATCATAAATGAGAGCATAAATATGAACAATTTATGGCAGCTGGTTAATAAACACGAGAAAAGGGAAATCACAGTTTTTAAGGTTTTAGGATTAGAATTATGTAAATGTAAAAAAAGGTGTTAGTTGTTGAAATAATTCCTTTATGTATATTCCAAGGAATGGTTCAACATTTTGGGAAATAAGCTTTTTCACCGTCTCACTAAGTGTCAAAGGTGCAAAGGTACCAATCTTATGAGTCTTTTAAGTACATTCTGGAGGTGATTAGCCTAGCATAGCCTGACCAACGTAAAATAAAACACACCTTTCAGCGCCTGTAAAGCTTCTTATTAACACATTGCACTTTGTTTGTTTTATGTACTCAAACACAAGAGAGAATTGTCGTGACACATTTTGGTTTCAGTACGAATTAAACGTAACAGAATAAAACGTGCTAATGAATCAGGAGTTGGTAGACTAACTTCCCCTGCTTACATTATATAGGCTACAGCAGATGATCTTAACTACTGGCATTATATAGCCACGGGTGATGAGCTCAATTTAGTCCAAAGACCTGAAACAGGTGGAATGGCTAGCTTGTCTTTGTCCAGGGAGACTCCTGGAAATCACTACGACACGGCCAAGAAAAGATTTGGCACATAATCCAATGTTAAACTTGTTTTAATGGTTATTTTATTTGATGGTAAACCAGATATTACATGTTAATTAATAAGTTTTAGAAGTACAGGTAGGAGGATTTTACTTACTTTTGGACAAAGCCAACTATCTGTTTTCCCCTGCTCGCCTGTATTTAAGCTTTATGCCTCCTGGCTCACGCAGCAATTAAAATAACATCTTGGAAAGATGGTTCTGTCAAAGAATATTTCCCTGATTGTTACTGTTGCCTTAACTTGGAAGTAATGTTATCTTCGGTACACATCACACTTGTGGTGGCAAATAAATACTATTGTGTGTAAATCTTTCAACTAACTATAAAAAGACCCTCAAACAACGTGTCAAAGTTGTGTGTACAGTTTTACCACACACACCAGCGGCACTATCTTGTTCAGAAGACCTTCCACCCTCTTTGATATTTATACTGACTTCTTTCTGTCTGTTACAGTCAGTGTTCTGTGCTAACCGTAACATAGTGTGGTTTTCCATTTGTCTCCATCTCCACCACCTCGCAAGACAATCCTTATAAACCCAGAAGAACAATGAAGAATGGCTGTGACTGTTGGAGGCCTCGTGTTTGTTTTTACGTTACATCCCTGACAGGGCATTGATATTCCTTACGTCTATCAAAATGCATTACTTCGTTTGACTGAATATTGTTATGACAGAGCAACAGAGAACTACAAACACATGGCTCTGCTAGTCCCTGACTGACAAGACTTTTACCATCTGTCTTCGTAAAGTGACTGATTTTATTCAGATAGGCCTTGGACGAGCGTGTGTTGTGTTGTGGGTGGGAGAGAAGAAGCTTTTGAATGAAGCCTTGATCATCACAAATGCATATCAACAGCCATGTGTGTTGGAGGCGCTGCTTTGTATGCAGGATACCACTTCACTGGTAATCAGAAAGAACAAACTTAACCAAGCTTTTAATTGTTGTTTGTGTTACTGTCTGATCCCATTAAATCACACAGCGGGATCTGCACAACATAAAGGCGTATAAGTGGCATAATAAGGGATTCTACAGTATATCCTCTCAAAATGGAGTTGGAGGTTTCTGTAAGATTAGAGTTAACAAAGCAATTAAGACATAATCATTATAAACTCTCTGTAAATTTGTGGTGGTGAGCCAGCAAGAAGCGAAGCAAATCCAAGGCCCATATTAGTTTTTCCTTCCCCCTAATACCACCATTGCGGCGCAGTAACTCCCATCACATAACCTCCTGTTAGTTTTGCTGACTGTTGTGATGAGTGTTGTTTTGGTCTATGAAAATGGCCGTAATGATGACAATCAGTAGATCTCAACCATTTCAAAATATGTTAGTTCCATCGTGTTCCACTGTGCTCTCATTATCAATTTATTTACCTTCATAAAATACACGTACAGGCCTAAAATGGGTATTTTAAGTATTTCTGCCTAAGCTACTGGCCCTTATGTTTACCCCACATCAAGCAACTTATTTGTCTCTCAATACAATCCTATCATTACAAAAATAATATTAAGATATCATATTAATATTTATACGTTTGTATAAATGCCTGAATTTAACTTAATTCTGTTGCATCGTCATGAGAGCCTTCTGGTGTTTTTGGGCAACACGCTTTAAACATTAATATATCAACATACATTAACATGGCAAACATTAGCTTTCATTTGGAGTCATGTGTTGCGCCATCTGGTGAATGTAGGTTCATATTGACTCTTGTTGGCTCAGTTTTCTTCTCCACCAACTCCTGAGGGAATTATCCGTCTCTGCTAAGTATTCCGCTATATTCACCGGCTAGTCACAAATTGTATGCTGGGCTTATCAGAGTATTCTCACTGAAGTGGTTATAGAGAACCAAAACTATTAAAGCTCTGTACTGTTGAGGGGAGCTGCAAATTCATGTACTAATTCTCTAAAGGTTCATTATAACTGGCAACCCCTTTCAATGTGAGACATTATTAATATAGCTGCTTTAAAAAAAAGATATTAATTTGAAGCCATATTGGTTTTCATGTCATCTAATGTCTGTACTGTACTTCACATGATAATTCTGCTTCAGCACTGCACTGCCGCACAAATCAAAAATACTGAATTCTGTCTGTCGCAAAGCCAGACCTCTACTCCATACCCACTGACAGCTACAGAGGAAACCCGATGTAAGCTCTACAGTACATGACTCAAAGCCTAAGTTGACAATTATGGTCCAGAATTCCTCCATCTGAGTGTCAGATCAATGACTCACTTTAGCGCTGTTGAGGAGACATCGGCCATTACGCGAAAAAGAGATTCTGCACCCCTTTTTTTTGTTGCAGTTGAATTCCTTTTTGCTGACTAAAGTTGAACTAGAATCTGGTATAATTCAAATGAAGGGAGGCTTTTGTCTCACTTAAGCAAATTTAAATATAAAATATTTTTCTGACAGTGCAAGTTTGTCAAAACATGACACTCAAATATTTGCTTGGAAAGAGCCAATTGAAAAGTGTGTTTGGCAGTGGGTTCACGTACAGTCCCTTGTCTCTGTAGTTTAATCCAGTATTCTACTTCATGTTCACCTTTTTTGGCTTTTGAGGTTCCTTTGAGATGGCATGAAAAATGCAATAACGAGACTTGATTAATAGAGAAGTGTGTCTTTTTTATTCACGAGCAGTTTCCATTTTTGGGCTTTGCAGATCAATGTGACCTGCTCCAAACTGGATTACAGAGACAATATTAGTAGACATTAAACACAAAGCAGTATCAGACTACATACACATATTCAGATAGATCATGCACAGAAACACACACAGATGCACATTCCTAAAGACCAGATCCCACTGAGAGACGTCCAGAAGAGACACCACGCTGAGCCAGAAGGCTTGCTGCCTTTTTCAGAGAGACCCCCCCCCAGCAGACTCCAAAATCCACTCTCCTGCTCCTGTACATGAAATATGGAACAAAGATGAATTATACACAACAGCTGCTCATTTGACACGCCAAATATACGCGCCTTATGCGGCGGCGCACCTGTTCCCCAATGTGACAAGGCAGTGACGCCTCATTTATGTGCCCCAACTGAATCATTCTGCCTGAATGTATTATTGATACATTTAATCTTTCATGTCGCTCAGTGTTTGACCTCACTGCAGGTTTCACAGGCAGGGTGTATCATAGAATGTACTCTTTGATTTGTCAGTGTTTAATTGCATTTACAGAGATGAATGCGTTTTAAGAGGGAAGGGTATTGATTCAAGGTTGAGTAAGCAGTAATTCGATGCTATAATTATACTTAGAAGACTGTTAGTCACATGAACTTGCAGGTGCACTCTAATGATCTAAAAGCCATGTATGGATTTTGACGTTCAAGACATTGAAGGAGACAATGGAATTGGTTAGACAGTTCACATGGATTGCATTGAACAGCATAATGGAAGAGTTTATATTACAGTGTTACAGCATTGCTTTCTCAGATCAAATCATCTCACTTTAAAATAACTTTCTTTAAGATAATACAAAAAGCGCGGAGTCCATCATTACATCTTCAATACTGGGTAAAACCTCTCCTGTCACACACAGTCAGTCATTGTATGAAGAACTCTGTGTGTCGATAACTTGTAAAGCCGGTAGGAAGCCTTTAAAATACCACCTGTTGACGGGTATATTTAACCAACACTCCCTCTCTGTATACTGTACCTGCATTGGTGCTGTTAAGCCATGCTGTTTCTCTCTTCTGCCTCCCCTGCCCACATCTACATGGCTCGGTAATATATCCCCACAGTCTTCCTCCTCACATTCATGATAACAGTCATTATCACCCTCACAAGGAGGCATGACACCCCTCCCAAGATGGAGACTGCCAAGGCACACAACTGAAAGGTCACACAGGAGGGGCGATGGAGGGGGGTAGAGAGGATGAGGAAGTGCAATACTAAATCACAGAGCTGGCGCCCAAAAGCGGACTCGGGGGGGTTGAAACTGTCTTTATAGGTCAAAAGGCATGATTGCAGTTGCAAATGAGGAAGTAGCCAGACCGGGAAATGAAACCAGAGGGATATGGCTGGCAGATGGTCATTAAAACATCTGTCCTCTATATAGGCTGAGGGTGATTTCACATGAGGACCAGCTGGTTAGGCAGGGAAACTCAATAGTGGTGGCTAATGGACAGGTGAGGAATGGCAGGAGAGGTCAGTGAGCACTACAGTAGAATGTAAACGAACACATTGGATATGAACAAAATAAACACCATCTGAGTTGTGTCACATTTGCTAAATTGTCAACAAATAGGCTTGAATACAGAGGTGTAGTTTTAATGTCAATATTCAAGGCAAGTCAAAGGCTCACAGTAATACAATGTTATTGTTAGGCTATTTATATATATATACGTGTATATATATATATATATATATATATATATATATATATATATAAAATTGGTATTGGCCAAGTACAAATGTGAATTTAGATGCAAATAAAGATACGGATATTGACAGTAGCTTTTTGTTTACACTTATACCACAGATGGCTCCACTGTTGCCTTGTCACAAAGAGTGTAGCAAGGAAATACTAAGTGCATATTGGACACAAAACCTCTTACTACAGTGTAAATAGCTGATAGATAAGCTTGGTCAACCGGGGCAACTGCCATTAAGCCATACATCTGATATTGAACAATGAGAACAAAGATCCTCTGTTTGACAGTTGATTGAATTTGAGTAGCTGTAGAGATGAAATTAGATCATAAAATACAATGTATGACCATCAAGCGCATCGATTTCCATTATGAAACGCACTAAACAAGAATTGCGTGAGTGGGCGTCTGCTGCTTTGCTTACAATTTAACACTGCGGTTCTGGAAGTATTCACAGTAAGGGGGCATACTGATTTACCTCTTGCAGTGAAATTAATCCATTTCCAACATTTAAATTGGAGACCACCGTCCCCTTAGACTGTCCTCTCACTTTGAGACGTTTTCAATGTCTCCGAGTTCCTTGGCTTCGATGACCAGACCGTATCAAACTTGATGTTTTTTTCCGAGGCTTCATGGCAGTGATGTTTACCCACTCCAACACTACCTCCAACAATGCATCATTCACATCAAACCAGCAGAGGTGTGTGTGTGTGTGTGTGTGTCTCTTGAGCGCGTACCACCCTTCATCCGTGACAACACCACACTTTCGATTTGATTCTGTCTGTAGCTGTCTGTCATGGTCGTGGGCTCAGCACTGTAAGGCTATAAAACGAAGGTAGAAATGGGACTCTAGGGAGGAAGTTCGAGTTGCTTGGTAGCCTGTCTGCATGACACCTGTAACATCGATGCTGTGATCCAGATCACATGGTGGATCGCAGCTCCAACTGCAGTCAGAACGACGGTCTTTAAATTACGTTGAAGGTGTCTTGCTTCTATAATTGTTGGAGATGAGACAGAAAGTGTTCGCACAGCACAGTCTCCACACCACACCACAGGAGGAAAGTCTAGCTGGAGCCTTTTTCTGTAATAAAAGCAATTATGTCATCCTTAATCCTATCAAAATAATCAATGATGAACTACTATGGCGCCCTTCCAAAATATCCCTTGGGGTAAAATATCTCTCTGGATATTTTAAGTTATATTAATGCAATGAGATATTTCATTTATTGGTGTTATTTTCATAGATATCATAGATTCACACCTGGGCTTCCTGACTGTCAAGATGACTCGACAACCTGTGCAGACTGGAGTCCAATTCAGTACTTTTCCCCACTACATTGACAACAAAGTCTTTGAAGATTTAGCAGCATTAACAAATCAAAGAATGGCTCTGAATTCTAATCCACAAGAAATTAAGATATTCTTTGGCCTGCCTTGGATACCTTAGAATTAAAATGTACTGGGCCAAAAAAAACAAAAGTGCCAGTTATAAGCAGCAAAAGGGCAAGGGATAGGTTATTCAAGCAGAGAAGCTCTCTCAAGCTTGTGGATGAGCTGGCTGTAACGGAGGAACCAAAGGAGGCGGACATTCTTTGGAAAGTCAGGCCGTTTCTTGACCGTGTGAGGCAAGGCTGTCTCATCCTTTCAAAGTCTGAGAAGATCTACATTGATGAGCAAATCATCCCTTTCACAGGCCGCTGTCCAGTCAGGCAATATGTTCCAGGCAAGCCAAACACTACTGGCCTAAAGATCTTTGTCCTTGCTGCTCCAAATGGTCTGATGCTGGATTTCGATGTGTACCAAGGGAAGAATACATTCAGGGGCCAAAGATTGGGCAGCTTCAGTCCTACGCATGGTTGAATCTGTTCCCACAGGAAGTCACCTATTCTTCCACCAATACTTCACAACAATCGATCTCATGGATGCATTGTTGGCAAAGGGCCTTCCATCAACTGGAACCATAATGAAGAAACGAGTCCCAAAGCTGTGCCAGCTGCAAGGAGACAAGCAGTTGCGAAAAGAGGGGAGAGGAGCATCAGTGTCTTTGGTCAGAAAGAGTCCTGAGCTGGCCATCACGAAATGGTTCGACAACAAGCCAGTGCTGATGGCTTCCACTGTACATGGGAAAGATCCTGAAGATATTTGCACCAGATGGTCAAAGAAAGACCAAGCATATGTCCAGGTGAGAAGGCCAGCAGTGATCCGACAGTACAATGACAAACTCCTGGATCCAATATAAGTCTGACAGCAAAGCACTTAACCGACCAGCGAAGAACACCCAACAGTACCTGGACTTCAAATTGCACCTGGCTGAAGAGCTGTTGGATTGTACAGAGCTTGATGACCGCAGTGAAGACAGTGAAGAAGAGTATGAGCCACCAACCAAAATGAGGATCCCACAACCAGAGCAATCTGTACGTAGACTAGGAGCCAGGCGCATGCCTGAGATGATGGACATTAAGCATTCAGAGCGATGCAGAAATAAGGGCTGCAGAAGCAAGACGTACATGAGGTGTACCAAATGCAAGATGTTCTACCAAAAACAGGAAATGCTTCCAGGAATAGAAAAAATAGAAATAAAATAGAAAAAATAAAACATGCAAAAGAAAAAATGAAGAACAATGAAGAATGAGGAACAAAATAAAATTAGTTTGGGTTTAACAAATAACTAAATCAAAATGAAAATAAATATGTCTGTTCTAATTGTGTTCTGGACATAAGACGACAATGTGTTCAGTTTTAATAGAAAATGTACTACCATCCTTGCAACCAACAAGCAAAACAATCCAGATGGATGAATGATTTTGTTTTATAATCAAGTTGAATGTATTATTGGTTTAATATCACTCTACAGACATAATTTGTTAGTATTTTTATCTTCTATATTTAGCTGTCTTTTCACACGAAAATGGTCCTGTGGTCCGCGACAGTGGACATGCTGTAAAATTAAAAATTAAAATCTTCAAAATGTTAAAATTGTAAGATGTTTTTTTTTTTTTACTCAAAATAGGTAGGAAATCACACAAAAATAAGAAGTTGGAAGACACTATTTTCCCTCAGTTCCCAGGAACTTTCTGAAGCTGTTGCATGGTTAAATCAATGCATTATATTTTTCTGAAAAGAATTCCCCCAATGCAATTTTTAACAGCTCCCTCAGACACATTATCCTAATGTCTAGTCAGACCAAAAAGTCGAAGCTTCGAAGCATTTGGGTCAGCATTGGAATTGACACATGGAGCTGTGCAAATGAGTTATATGATAATCAAATGAAGTTATGGAGCAGATGCTCTTTAAGTTCCAGATGCTTCAAATGCCATTTCCATCTGTTGGCATGTACCGCTGTTCTAAAGGAAACATGGCAATGAACACCCATGAAGTCACAGATTAACCATTTTTCCCAGATATGCTAATTATCAATGCAGGTTTTATCGTGATGGACTGTGTGTAAAATCCACTTCCATTTACTAATCTGCAAAATCCATTCGTTTGAATCATGTGCGTTCAACTATCTGCCAGATGCAAGCAGACGTGTCTCACATGCCCGACCTCGAATGGTGGCCTGCACCCGCTGCCAGCTTAATAAACTTAATGGACTCCGTGGCTAACCCGGGATGAGTTCATCAGGTGGCTTCATTTCACACTGGCATTTTAAGTTCCTCATATTTATGCAAATTGGGGAAGCAGGCAAGGCCCAAGGCCAAGTTGCAACAGTTGGGAGAGCATCAAACAGATGGACAAGTTGCTTAAATATGTTTACAGAAATGACTGTTCTCACTGAAAAAACAAACAATATTATTTGAATTGTAGTTGAGACTCAGGAGGTTGACGAGCACCTGTGACCTTGTCAAGAGGTGACAATATTATGTTACATCAGTCTGGCAGCGTGTTCTGCTATTTTCCACTCGTATCAACATTTTCGCATTTTTGGAAAATGTCGTTACAAAAGAAACTGCAGAAACACCAGGTTCTCAAAATCATGTGTGCATTCCTAACACTAAATATTTCTCTCATTTTTAATTCATGCCTGTGAACATATGTATTTCTCTTTGTGTAGTAGCTGCCTGTGATGTACTTTTGCATCTTTTTCCGTCGTTTTCACAAAGCTCGGCTGAACAAAGACGTCACACGTGATTCATGGCACGAGATTCACGTGATTTCATGCTTTTGCCTTTGTTTATCCTCTTCATCCTCTTCTCATCCTATTCACCTTGTTTTTTAGCGCACTAAATTAAGTTATGTTTTATAGATATTGCTCGCCTGCCTTAACACACACTTGTGTAACTGCTAATATCGTTATATCCTGAAACGTGAGATTTAATTTAGCGGGAGAATTTTGAATATAGATAATATTATTTTCTTTCATAAAACCAACATTATCAAGGTCTGATCCCCGATGACCAATACAAAAAAAATCTGATCTATGTCACAAATCCTACTAAATCAGAATCGATGAAAATGACCTTGCAGGGCCTAAAAACTGCTGTGGCATCGTTCCATTACAGCACACGACTCTAATTTAAATAACAGTGTTTGTTTCTTGAATACAGTTCAGACTTGAGCTTATCACAGAGACGCTTGTGATGGAGTGTTTGCAAATGTGCAGCTGACTAAAATAACGGGCACAGAAGCGGAGACAGATGTGTCACCCGCCACTGCTGATGCTGCTGCTTCTGCTCACAGACACTACAGCTGTTGAGACTGCGCTGCCAGGATGATCATCCCCCACAAACACACACACACCACAAACGCACACACACACACACACAGTCTTATAGCCTGCTATGCTGACCAGTCATTCTTTTCAGCTTGTTGTTTTGCGTTGTGTTCCCCAGAGTCACACTGTTTATGTTCCAGTGAGTTCATACATATTGTCGATTCTCCTGCTTTCCGCAGCATGTTTCAACCATCCTCCAGGCTGTCAATTAAAGTGAGAGGTAAACCCCCTCCACTTGTGTAAAGTTAAACCAAGTAAACACAAACTAAATAAAATCTGATTTCCGTCTCTCTCCTCCCTTTCCTTGCATTTCCATCTCTTATCTTGAACTTCTTGATTCAACAGCTTCATTTCTCTGCAGGATGGATTCTATCTGCCTGCTGCCGGTTGCAAAATAAATTGCTCCACAAAAGACCCAAGCAGCTTATGAAAAATCCACCTCTACGCAGATCAATCAATAGCAAAGCCTCTAATTAAACGCTGGCAGACTTTCCTGCTACAGTTTCATATACTCATACAATTCAAGCAGTAATTTTCTGTACATTTCATGCGCTCTTCAGCGGGTCAGCATTAGATTTCCATTTTTTTTCCTTTTTTTCCACACATCTCTCTGCCATACCACAGGAGGTGAACCTCCATAAATGTCAGGCTGCCACTGTGGGCTTTACACTCGCAGGAGCCGATCACAGATTTAGAGCTCGCAATTATGTCAAAGTGCTTGCAAAAAAATTGATGAAATGCCACGTCTCAAAGGACCCTAGACCTTACCTTCACCCACAATTTACATGAATTAATTCCACTTAGTATATATCTTTTATGGATGGATCCATATTGGTGCTGCCACATTTCATAGATCTTTCACACGAGACTGAAGCCTTGTAAAACCACCAACACTAAGTGGAGGATGCTTATCCCCATATGTCACAGCTTTTCATGCTTTTTACAGTGACATCACTACAAACCAGTTTGCAGGCCATATCAGTCAATCAGACTCGTTGCCATACATCTTCCACTGTGCCACAGAAGCTATGGACAGCTCGGTGTGTAGCTTTAAGAGAAATTGGTGGCGAGATGAATATCACAAAGGTCAAAAACAGGAGGTGGGTTTCAAACTGTCAGCTTGCCCCGGTGCAGTGACGGAGGACGCACAGTCGCCGCAGAGAACATAGAAAAGCATTGTGATGAATTGCCATTACTGAATATTTTGGCAATTCTGGCAGACATGAAGCAGGACGGCCCAGTGATGATGGAGGAGTAGATGATGGCAAGACATCAGCCCTAAAAATCTCCATCAGCTGACACGCCGGGTATCCCTTCTTTATGGAACATAATGTTGTAGAAATAATTTTAGAATAGCAAAGAGTGAAATTTAAGACGATTGACTCGATCGTGTTCACCTTCAAGACCTTCAATATGTGTAACCTCAAACAGTGTAACCTATTGCTCCACCTTTTTGTAATCCGACAGTGTAAGTGGCTCTACATCTTTGGCCTTTGCAGAGCAGCTTAAACCTGATGAACGTTGGAGTGAGTCCGTCGGTAGCAGCTGATTAATACGTGTTTAATCAGGGTTTAGTCGGTAACTGCTGTGGACATCCTGCTCCTCATTTATTTAGCATGGACACGTCAGTCACTTCCTCCTTACTTTTCACCCCGTCGATTAAGCCCCCTCTCTTTTTCACTCATCCCCTTTTGCAGTCTTTCTAAATCCAAGCTATGTCTCTTATTGTATACTTTTAGCTGAATATAACTGTGAGATCTTCTACAACTCCTTGTCTAATACTCACATGTGCCAAGAGTATAGCATTTAAAATGCTATGGGCAATGTATTATATATATTGTAAACATGCTTGCTGCTGCTACAAATAAATGTCCCCCTGGGGATGAATAAAGTATATCTAATCTAATCTAAAATACTATCATAGAACAACAAAATTAATGTTTTTAGGTTGCAACGACATGCAGGAAGTGAATGAAAAGGAAAACAGTCATTTAAACCAGAGTTGGATTGGGATCAGTTAAGTCTCTAGTCGCAGCCTTGTTGTTTGTTGTGTGTGTGTGTGTCTGTTTGTTTGGGTTTTTTATTTTCCCTCTGGCAATCTGCACTCGGCAAGGAGAGCTACCTCTGAGAGGTTCTGCCCGAAGATAAATTGGGTAACCTTCTTCTGTCATTAGTAATACCTTTTCCACTGGTGAACAGCAAGACACAGGCGGCAGAGGGGTGATGGAGGGAAGAGAGAGCGGGTGGGGGGGCGAGAGCCAGGAGTCAGCAGTAATTAGCCATGAAACAAAAGCCCACACCGCTCAGTTATGGCTCGAGTTTCACACCTCGAGCCAGCTCTCCGTGCTTCCGAGGCTCAGAGCTCGGCGAGGGCTGCAGCTGCTGCGAGGTGTCTGGATGAAACGGAGAGCAGACCTGCAGCAGCTCCGTCCTGAGTCTGTCTTCAATCCATCACGCCGCCTTCACACTTCTGTCTCAATGGCCGGCTGGCAGGGACGTGCCTTGTCTGGATGACTTGTCCTGTCTCGGGCACATGATCATAGATCCCTCTAGAGTCACAGGTGAAAGCAATATCACAGGTGAAACAACTTGAGTTCAACGCAACATGTGCTTTTCATTTTGCCGTACTTCACTCATTATACTCATGTCTGTGCAGTAGGTAAGCAATACGTAGAGTCGTGACTCATTTAGCTCAGCCGCAACTCATCGTTTTGAAATTATTTTGGGGATTCTGCAGGTCGAAGCTGGTACTTCTTACTGTTTGATGTAATAAAATAAGTCTGAATGTGGTTTTACATCTTTACTATAGCCATAACACTCATAGTACATACATGTATGTGTACATGTGTCGGGGTAATTCAGTACAAATTAAGCAAGAGAAATCTATTAGAGTGTGCACATCCAGGTGTGCACGTGGGCGGCATGATCACAATGCACGTGCTGAAAATGCCGTTGAAGATCAGACCCAAGTGGGGGGCTCGGCACGAGCTACCCCTCCCACTTCCATGACTGCACTGTTTTCTGGAGAAAAAAAAGAGGCCTGTGTTGACGGGCCCCTCATTAGAGTCTTTGTCCTGGAAGAGCCTAGTACATAATTAATGTCTGCATGATGGATTACATGGGTGGATTGCAAACAGCGAAGAGGTCGGCAGAAAACGGCAGAATTGATGCAAGGCTATTTTCCCTATTGAGCACGCCTACTGTGTGCCCCTTCTGCACTGGTTCCAAAATTACTGATTAGAAAGTCACAATATTTCCAATAGTGGTGACTTTAGTACAGATGCGTGTGAAAATCAACGGCGTGTGCCTCTTACGTTCCTGCTTTTTCTGTGTTCCTATGTGGTAATCGGAAGCTGCAAAATGATCGTCTTTATTGCGATTCTCACAGGTGGGGCTTTGGGTGGATGTAAACTATTAATCAAAGCCATCGTTAATGATGCAGAAAGTGCTGTGGAAATTAAACTCCTTCTGTTCCAGTTTCCATAATGTCGAGGTGCCCTGTGTTCGAGCTGGTATGATGAAGAGTAAGACATCTGGTTCTGTTTTTTTCTTCTTCATGTATCAGTAAGAAACTGCACACTGATGTCAGTTACGTAAGTGTGAGCTCGTCCTTTATGTCAAATTGCAGCTCAAGGGTTCAGTTTAAACATTTAAACATTTGACTTCAAGATAGAATGCCAAGATGAACATCAATGTGCAGACTTTCCTCACAACCTCTAGGCTATGTTTTAATAAAACAAACTAAATCAGAACTAATTACAACACATGGGGTTTTATATAAGAGATCAAGTGGGCTCAAGTGGAATGGCATCTAATTGAAAGAGCAGGGAATGTTTGATCTCCGTATTTTTTTTTAATACCCTCCCAAGGGAAGCAAAGCGCAATTTCATCCACCATTTCCAGAGTTTTTGGAATTATAGTTTGTATCTGACAGGAACTGCTTTGCACCATTCCCCCCAAAAAGCCTTCATGCCTTAAGGTTGTAAGAACCCCAGCCCCCGGAGCTGTCCTGATGCTCGTCAGTCGTCTCCCTGGAAGTTTTTTGAGATTTAATTTCAAATATTCAAATATATTTGTCTGTCTTTTGCCAGTGTTCGCAGTACAGTCTAGTGCGCCGGTGGGTGAAGTGACTCGCTCAATTATACATTTACTTAGACAAGTAATAAAGCGCTGCCACTCTCTGCCAAAGCTGGGGCTTATTATACCGGCTGTACAAGCTGTTTTCCCAGCCTCCTGTTCCTCCCCTCTCACTGATCAAGACATTCATCCCAAAGAGAGGCTCACTTATTGGAGACTGCATCTCCCAGCAGTAAACTCAAATATGACGAAAGCCCCATCCTGACAGTTTTGTCTAATTATAAATGCATTTTCCCCTTATCGCATGGGGCTGTACATTTGCAGATACAGATTACTCATGTTTAGGTTTGTGTTTATACAATAATGTAACGTAACTAACGTAAATGAATAACAACCGCCCATAATGGACTTTCCTACCTAACAATAAGTAATGAGTGTGGTATTGTAAAGTAATAATGCTATAGTAAATACAGAATTTTTAAGGTACACAAGGTACACAAACAGCTTATATATGTTTGTTTACCAAAATTAAAACCGTTTGATTGACATGTCAACCATCTTTCCCATCCACCCTTAGTGGACATTCTCACTTGTTATACTCGTTATTGCACCACGTAACTCTCAATAACAGTTGCTTGATATACTGCATAATCGACAACATTTATCTTATCCCGTAGTTTGCAGAAACGTAGATTGAAAACATTAGTTCCTGACGACTGGGTGGCTCTCTTCCAACATCCTCACATGGTGACATTATCAGTCCAACCTCTAAGCCATGTCTACAGACGATAAGCTTCATCAGGATTATTTGCTTAGATTGTTCACCACAACCAAGGTTATGAAAAAAAGATCTCAAAGGATGTGCTGGAATTTTTTTTTTTTTACTTTACCATCATCCCCATCGAAATAACTTCAGGGGGGATGACGCAATCACATTTCTACGGAGGAGAAATAACATTCACCCCTTGCGCATTGTTTGCGACTGCCCTTTCATTAAAGCATGTTAAAGATGACATGTAGCTTGGGTGTTTGATGCTGTTAAAACCTGCTGTAGGAATAGAATATCCCATTTGTTTGTGAAGAGGAGCCGCATGAAAGAGCATCTTTTATGAGCTCCAGTTCGAGAAGGCACCCGGAAAACACTCAATGCATGATTCACAAGCAGCTTTTACACAAGATCTCTCTTCTTCTTTATTTAAGGATGTTGTGCTCTGGGGGAAAACTGTCTTGACATGTCCCTACTGACTGGATCTGAACTTACAACTTATGTACCTCCATTCTAAATTGACTAAGCCTACTTTCTCTACAAGCACTCTAAAACTGCTAACCATCATAATGTGTAAGATCCCCCGGGAGGCCATTTCTTCTTCCTTACAGTGACAGCGAGACAGACGGACTCACTGAGAGCTTCTGATTGAATTGACAGCTAGTGCTCGGCCGCTGCATTTGGCAAACGGTGACGGGAAGAGATCTTATCCCCGAAGTTAACGCTCCACTAATTGGACATGAGAAAGGGAGCTTCATTTTAAACCAATTAGCAAATGTCTTAAATTAACCTGAGCTATTCATGCTACGCTTACTTCCGTTCCCGGTAACCTCAATTTCTCTCACAATCACACACCTGCTCACTTTGTCACACGCTCTGCCTTGTGGCTAATAATTCAGCAACTATCACATGATCATATACACTTTCTGAAAGGTAATGGTATTGACACATGTTTAATCTTACTGCTGAGTTATGACTGCAGGATAGCAACAGCTCTTCCAATTAACACCGCAGCACCTTCGGGTGCAAATGATGGTTCATCGCGTCAACGTAATGTGTCTTTATGAAAATGGATACCTGAAAACTGTGCACATGCCGTAAAAGTCATCTGCGAAGCCGTGCGGTGCGACGATAACATCTGTGGAAGCGCTCTTATCATAGACTCAGTAATCCGTAAAAGAAACTATCCAAGCTGTTCGGAAAAACAAAGTCACTCTTTTTAAGTCATACAAGAGTTTTTACTATTATGTCCTTTTTCAAATGTTTATAATATATGTTTTGCATTTTCAGTATTTTATTTTTGGATTAAAGGATACATTTATCCAAGGGAAGGGAGATTTAATACGTGGTGAAATGGTTGAATGCACTAAAACGCAGTTGCTCTTTACTGGCCTCTGGTTACCAAGGAAACCTCTCAGCTTTCTGTGTGTTTAAATGCGTTCGTCTATTTGTACCTCTGTAATTACACGGCACCTGTGTGAGTGGGTTTCTTTATGTAACCCTGGGTATATGGGCATGCACTTTATGTAACCCTGGGTATATGGGCATATTCATACACCTGCTACCCTTTCTGTAGAGTAGTGTGAAGCAGGGTTGGGGGTGACTGGAATGGGGGTCTTGTAGACAGTAATATAAACCAGTAGACCTGTTATGACCACAAATAGAATACAGGATACATATCATATTATTACTAAGTATAAGATTCAATAACCCTTTTCATATTGGCTTGTTACAATACCAAAAGCACAGGTAATAACACAATAAAAAAATGCTTATTTCCAATTAGCTGCTTTGGTTTCAGGGTCCTGTTTTTTTTAGGATGCTTTAAATAGAACAGAGCCATCATTAATATTATTGGTGACACCTATGGAATCCTACTAAATCAAGTTAAAAGGTCTGTTGTTGGGGGACGTGGGCATACGTTGTTTTCATGTTAAAACATTTGCATGAACTGGTCAATTAGTTTATTTATATACCACCATTCCTACCAATCGATGTTCTCAACAGGTTTGTCTCATCCTCCATTCTTTGCACCGTTCCATTTGTCCATTTCGAGGACAACAAACAGGGTTGAAAGCATGGAAAGATTAGGAGCTGAAACAAAAAGTTGACAGCCAGAGGAAATGCACTTTACATAAATTTTGTGTCGGAAAACTGCAGCACTTGGCCAGACTTCAGAGGGGGAACCCTTTTTCTTTATCTTTTTGCTTCACACTAGGCGATGCTGACGTGTGTGGCCAATCGGATGAAGCGGATGCACTGATTTTGACTTGAGGGAAGAGCTAGAGTGACTCATGCGGACGGACCGATGCCACACTGAGAGAGCCGACTGGTGGAGGTTATGAGTCTCTATCAGCTGGAGAGGAAAGGGGAAGTGTGGTGTAATGAAGGAAGACCCTTCTGATTTACCCTCTCCTCCCCTCAGGTACATAGAAAAGATTGAAAGCCGTGAAGAATCCACACCTTCCAAACTTCCTGTAAGCGCACTGCTGCATTTAGCTCACACACTCATAGAAACAAGCTGTCTGCTATTAGAGGGACTGTCACATCCTCAATATCCCCAACACATGGCTCGGTATGTCTGTGTATGAATAGGTGACTGTGAGGGGAATTAGATTAAAGTCATTATTATTTATAACCTCTGATGTATGAAAGTGAACAGTAAATAGTGAGGCTGATATTGGTGAGATACGAACAGGAACAATGGAGGACACGCAATTAATTTCCTGAATTGGCGAACTACGCCTCTAACTATGAAAACCGCTTCATGGAGAGGTATTTACAGAATGTTAAAGAAATTGTATGACTATGAAAATGACAATCATAACAGATGCAAAAGCAGCGATGTTTGATTTCATGAAAATCTTATTATAAAAGCTTATAACTAACTAGAAACAATGAGGTCAGTAAAAGCATGTTTTCATTCAATAAAATGTTAAATACAATTTATTGCAGCCAAGACAGTCCAAACGAACAAGAAATGGTCACATTTGAGAAGCTGGAAAAAATAACTGAAAGGAATAATCAATTATCAAATGTTTTGTTGATTTGTCAATGAAACATTAAATTCTCGTACAGCACCTTCACGTCTGTAAATCTTGAGGAGACGACGTGTATGTGTGATGGAAGGGGGAGGAATAGATTATGCACATGTCCACTTTACGGTTGTTGTTTTTTCATATCCCCTCCCGTCTCCCTGTGTGGCATTCTGTCAGAGCCGGCCCAGTGACATTTTCAGTCAGCTGAACTCTGGGACCTTTTAGTGTCACCCTCTGTTGTCATTTCTGACTGCTACAACCCAGACAATGATGCACTCGCACTGTGGGGGGAAAATGATATACAGCCAACCCTCAAGGTCTGCCTGGCTCAAAGTTATTTTTCCATGGCTCCATCAAACCGGCTTTTGCTAGCACAGAATACCACTCAATGCGGAGATGAAAACCAAAAAAGAAAGTTTTTAGCGATGCCATCTGTACTCAAGAATTGAGAAGAAGTCAGATACTTTAGCGTTTGATATTTGCCATTCACTGACGCTGATGCAAATATGTGAAATAAATGCAACACTTACATTCACTACAAAACGTAATTCCCAGTCGGAACTTCTTTCCTGCTAAATCAAGAATCAACCAGCCTAAAAAAACACACGCAACACATCATCGGTGTCTCTTCATAGTTCATCCTGTTCCAGTTCGCAAGCCCAATCGTGGAGTACATAATTGGCCCTGACAAAATCAAATAGGCTTGGTCCCTGAGGGAGTGTAAAACCGCATGCATCTTATCCATAAATCTGTTGCGTAGGGCCGAAGTTAGGTGGCAGTTATATAGGAGCCTCGGCTGAATCACGTGCCTCCTGAAAGAAAATGGAACTGTCCTAGGAGCCGTGAAATAGTGCGGCAGCAGCATCACTCACGTCTCTCTTCCCCTTGACGTCATTATCTGGAATAAAGTGTGCTGTGTGTGTGTGTGTGTGTGTGTGTGTCTGTGTGTTGCACCATGCTGGCAACAGGTGCTGCTGAAACAACTTCCAAGTTGTGTGTTATTAAGAGCAACCGCATGCACCTGCCTTGCCTCTGATTACGACTTCAATGAGAATCATTTAATCGCCGATGCGGGTTCAAACTCTTTCTCAGAAGACAACCCGGGGACTCTTCAGCTTGACTAAAATACACAGCTGCTACCAACAGAAAACTCTCTGTCACTGGTTTTGCCCTCCCACCACCTACATTCGCCCATCTTAGAGTTGTTGAGCTGCTCTGTGAGCGTGGGTTTCGGTACAGCTGCCTCTTTTAAATACGTTCTCCGTATTGATTTGAGTCTGGCTATAACCTCGTATCAGGGCTCTGCAAAGTTCTCTGCTGCATTAAGTCCTGGTCCTAATTGAAGCCTCCCAGAGGCTAACTGGCTCGATTGCTCTGACATGTCAAAAAGCATCAGTCAGTTAAATGGGGCTGGGAGATGGTGAGCCGTTATTGCTGCTACTGCCTGCTGCCTTCAGACTGTGACCTTGTGGGGAGACCGAGCTTGAAATGTCTCCTCTAAACTCGCTGCTTCCCTGGAACTTCCAAGTACTTCTCCTCTTGATTCGATATCCACCAATGAGTAAGTGTGCGTGTGAGCGCATGTGTCTTTTGTATGTACCTTCAACCGCATGCCGTGTGTGAGCATGTACACAGATTTCCGGGGCCCGAGGCTGCGGGGGTAAAATTAAGGACAGTTTCTGGTGATCCTGCAGCAAAATCCTCCCAAAGATTCACCCTGAAATGCTGGGGATGGACAAATGACACGGCTCAATCTGCCAGGAGAAAGGGCCAGAGCAACCAACGCTGTATGTGAGGGACGACTACAGGGTGTTGCCATAGTAACGCCGAGATGTTGACAAGGGGTAAAAGCAACATACGACCAATGTTCGAACGAATGTTCTTAATTACACAATGTATTATTTGTGATATTGAAGCTGTAAAGAAGCACAAGTGCAGAAGTTACAAGAGGTACGTTTTACTAGTAAGGAGGACAAGAAGATGCTGTGTTTGAGTATGGTGGGGAACTTTGCCTTGTCTTTTGATGTCACTCTCTGCAGCTCAGGGTCAGGAGCTAGTGGATCACTTCAGAAAGAAGAAGCTACAGACACCTCTCAGCACTGAGGTGAAGCGGTACACACGGTGCAGTCGCAATTATCCATTCACACTATCCAGGTCTCAAAGCTCATATTACACTGTCAAATCAGTGGCGGCCAGTGTGCTGTTCTTCGCGTGTCGTGTGCAGCAGAGGTGGTACTGAGAGGGAGAAGGCAAGCAGAATAAACAGTGGTTCTAAAAAAATATATAGAAAGGCCGACTGCTACAGCCTGAAGGCAGTGGCAGCCGGCAGAGGGCACAAACAAAACTACAGTCTGTCCGACACAAAACCACCTGCCTCCTCTACGGTGAGCTGCCATCGAAAGAACACCTAGAGCCTCTGGCTCTTACCCCCAAGGTGCAACACAAAGTGCTTAAGGCGCTCTGCTTTGCCAAAAGCCATCAGACTGTACAATACCTGTCGTGTGAATAGCCTCACTCACAGCCACCATGGAGCCTCCTCTTACTGAGAAATTAACCTGAAACACCATATGCTCCCAGATGGTTCATTTTGCATCTATTGGAGAACTCATCTATAACCGTTGATATAAAAAGAGCACTCAAGTTACATTATGCCTTATTCATAATCACGATTTCCTATAGAGATGACGGTTTCTAGTGCTACATATATTACTGCTGCATGTTATTAAAGGGATACTCTGGCAATTCGGTTTACACCTCCATACAGTGTGCCAACAGATTGAGTGTCTTCCGGACTTTAGTCTCTGGTATGGGTCAAGCTCCAAAACATAGAATCCTACACTTCCCATAATGCATCTCAGTTTGTGGCACAGACTTTCTTCTATTGCAAAGTTATGGTCATAGGTTGATAGATTATCATGTGAATGAAGCTATGCTGACTTTAAGTCCACCGGTTGCCACCAAAATGCCGTTATAGCACAGGGAATCTACTCATAAAAGGTATATAATTTATGCGCTGCCACTGCAGAAGTGATTTGCGAACACCTATGTATTTACTGTTCTATAGGTTGTTAATAATAAAGAAATACATGCATTATACCCCAACATGCATTATACTCCAACATCCATTCTAGTATTCAAGGCATTCTTCTATAACGGTACATTTAAGTGTCAACACAAGTTATTACATTCTGAACAACCTGACTAATATATACGTCAATGCTATGTTTTAATTAAATTTAATTCACTGGAAGAATCTTTATGAACGATATCCAACATATCATATTAACAGCAAAGATCAACATAAAGCCTGAATCAAAAACGGCATCATTTAGTGACATGGTTTTTCTTTCTTATCTTCCTCTTGTGGGTGTCTTCTTTTCTAATCTAATCTAGTTTGGTGCTTGCTGTTTTGCACTTAGGGTATGAATAGGACTAGGTGTGGGATTGAAGTTTAGCAATACTGGCAGTCATGCACCTTTGATTGATACTGGAAGATTATGGCTTTATAGTCTCTCCTTGTCACCCATCGTAGGACAATGGTGGATATCGATGCTGGAGGGCCCTTTGCTTACACAGCGCTGTTTGCCGGGAACTGGCTATCGACATGGGCCATAAATCACTCTCTAATATTTTGATGCATCCAGTTCATCCAACTGCTGCTAATGTTTGGTTTCCATGCTTCCTTTGTAACTCATTGGAGCTGAGTGACGATGCATGACAATGTGTGCGTAATGGGTATTGCTAGAATCAGCTTGGCAGAGACACGGCTTCTGTCTGGATTGGCTTAAAAGTGCAACTCCTGTGACCTAGCAGCAATGTGTAACATCAAGATTATGTGAAAAGGGCAATAGAAGACAAATCAAATGCAGCCTTGAATTGTAAGGGCTTGCCCCCCCCACCCCCGATATCATTGTAGAAGCCTTAATCCTACATAAATCCTCCAACGGTATTTTAATGGCTTCCATAATTCTTCAAAAACTGTCAAGTTGCATTAAGAAACATGTCTCTCAGACCCCCCCCCCCCCCCCCGATCCCTGCACATTTGTACAATTGAATCATATGCAAGAAGTGCCGAGCAATTTTTCTTGTAAGTGGTCCTAATCCCAAAGCAGCTAGATTTTTTGCCTGGACCATTTCACCTTTGACCCCAATCCTCAACAAGCCGGCTCAGTGGCTGTGGCTGCTGTTGACCTTCGCTGCCTTAGTATGTCACACCCTTATCAAATGCTATCTGATGGCACCGCAGGGCCCGAAGCAAGCAAGCAAACACTCTGATATGATCTGTCTGTCTGGTTAAAGAAGAAGCCCCCCCCTCCCCCCCCCCCCCCCCTCCCCCCCGCTTTTCTCCATCAACACCTGTGGCATTTATTTGTTGGTGCAAGTTTACATTTCTGGATGTCTCACTTTAAATGTGTGGATATTTTCAGATTCATGTGTGCATGATAAGCAAATGGGATCACGCTAATAGGATCAGTAAAAGATTTTAGGGGGGTAAGATGATTGTCTTTCTTGAGTTAGATTCAAAGATCAATGTGACTCATGTATATCACAGCTTAGTTTGACATAAAGGCCCGAGGCACATTATATATCTGGTTTAATCCACAGACAAACCAAAGTGGAAAAGACCGTTTGCTAAACCCCTCCCCGAAAAGCGATTGTCCAATCCTTGCTTAGCAAACATAACAAGGCATAGCAGGTCTGTCAAGCTTTGAATTTAAGAACAACACTTGGTATTAATGTATTTGTTTTTTAGTCTTTCCAATAAACATACACAACAATGGAATAAAAAAAACTGTACTGAATGTTTAAGTGGTGGGCTTCTCTGCTGTGCTCTGATGTTGGCGTGCCCGGCTACACCGAGTAGTAACCATTAGTACTAAGGCCACGTATTATAAATAGGGCTGTGAAAAAATAGTGTATCGATACACCCGAAAATCCTGTTTTAAACAGTTTTTTAAATGCCCTTTAAATATATTCGAATTCCCGTTTGTGTCAAACAACCTCCTCTTCCAATCCTGCACTGCTAGATGTCGCAAGTGTATTTTATGTGACACATTGAGAATACAATATGCACTTTATTTTTCTATAATTGTTATGGCATGTGCAATGCAAATCCATTTTTTTAAAGTAGTTTTGATGCAATTTGTTATGTACGTATTAGACTATCCATGTGGTACACAGCTATTTTCAGCTGTATTTTTACATTTTCAATAATTGCAATATGTATTGTATTGTAGAGCAATATATGAATCCTATTGTGACACGTGAATCGAGATGCGTATCGTATTGTGAGGTACTTGCCAATACACAGCCCTAATCATTAGCTTAGTTTTGTGGGGCTACAAGAACGATGCTGCTCTCTTATTTCCATAACTTCTATGTGGACTATTAGTCCAGAAAATCTTTTAGCATTATAGACAACATTTTTAAATAGGGAGCAAACGTCAGGCATAACAACAGTAGATAAGGGCTGTCGGGCTTGAATGGCCAATTAGTGGTTTTGGGCCAGACTATTCTCCTCTGGGAGCACTTACTTCATGTGGGGTTTTTTGTATTATGAAATATGTACTTGTTTACATGTGTTTTCTTGTTCATAACCATCAACTAATCAATAACATAAAACATACTGTCACAAAAAACAAAAGTCTACAGGACATATTTAATATATCCTTGAAGACCGGCATGTGCAGAGAACTTCGGGATCACATTTGATCTGCTACCTAAGAGCAGATGTATTGCCTATTGAAATCATTAAAAAGCATCTAATGACAGTTTTCATGATCTACTGTACGACTTCTGCTGGGTTTAGTGTGCGGGAACCGCGACTAATAATACACAATTGTAACCTTGTATTTTAATTCACACAGTTGTTTGTAGGGTAACGTAAGACAAAAGGAGGACGCTGCTAATACATCATCCCACGCACATCATTCTCTCTCTCACAAAAACACAGTCATAAGAAGAACCCACATAAACATAGCGAATGAATATATATTCCCATCTCCTTCGCCCCAGGTATGTTATAATGAGGCTGCGTTATTGTGCAGCTCTGCTTTGAATGTGACAACATTCAATAAGCATTCAACAGTCAATGGTTTCCCCTGTAAATGCCTCAGTCTGCTCACTTCCCACGTTGTTATGAAGCGATGCGGTAATTTGATTTTACAAATATTTCTGGTTTAAAAACTGTACAAATGTAGCCGATAAGATAAGATTTAGTCATGGGCTTGAAAAACAAATAACCCTCGCTAAGGTCATTTAGGGCTTTACAATGCCCATATGGGTAACTGGATGCATCATCAAAAAATATCTGAAAATACGACATAACAATATTTTGTCACTGATGAATAAATGATCTATTTTCTCTATTTATTCTAAGTCTGCAAGTCCGACTTACAATAATGAGCTTTAGTCTGTAGCTCAGTTTAAAATAATAAATATATAAAATAACGCGTTCCTCTATTTACCCTGCTTGAGTGAAGTGGCAATCCAGTTTGCAGTGGTCATCAGGATGTGAGTCACTTTGGAAAGGAGATGGCCCTAGAAGCACTCATTGTAACAGCCGGCCATGAGAGCTGGATGGAGTGGCAGACTGAAGATATTTGTTTTGAAGGCTTGTGAATTTCTCCATGTTGGGTTTTGAGCCTCTCGGTTTAAAAACATATTAATCTGCACGTCCCTCCTCCGTTTGCGTTCCCCTTCCTTTTAATTCCAAAAAAATCCACTTTTTAAAAATGTCTTTATTGACCACCGAGAATTGTCGCCCTCGTCTGGCTTAGCACACAAGCAAACAGACCCAACGGCACTTAATTGATTGTGATGGCCCATTTGGCCTCGTTTCAGCCACATCGGGTCACTTTTTAAAAACATTCAGCCGGAGAGACGCGACAAGACAATTCAATAACACTCGGGTTTGTGTGTTTTGATTTGCCAGACGGCCTCCGATGCCGCGGCCTGCTGATTGCTCCTTTTTTTGTCTTACAGTGAGCTCATTTGACAGCAGCGCACAAATACACACATATTGTCTTTTAGTTTCCCAGAAGCCCCAACACACCTGCACACACGTACAGATACACACATAAACACATATAAACACACACACACGCGCACACACACGTACACACACACACGCACACATATATGCAGGCTGTATTTATTTTGCTCTCCTCCCTCAACCACCACAATTTGGCAGGTGGCACAGTGCCGGTTTCCATTAGAGAAAAAAGAAATGGAGAGAGAGAGAGAAAAATCTATAAAGGCAAATAAACAAGAGTGGGAGCTGCTGCCAACTTGCTTGCATTCTCCACCAGATATTAGAAATGGAAGTACAATAAGGTCCCTGTATAACCTCCCACGGAGAGGTGTAACAGAGTTCACTTTCCTGCATTTGGCACCGGTTAATGATATATGATTTGGCGGAAATGAGTCATACGCATACTTTACACAAACACACAGTTTGTGCCACAGGCATCCAAAGTAAAGAAAGAGAAAGAAACACAGGAGAAAGAAAGGGAGACATGGATTGGAAAAGGCGGTATAGGAAAAATAGACAGAGGCTGAGCTGTTTTAGGCTCTGAGAAAGCAAAGATGAAACCACAAAGATGAATCGATGTGGAAGGCTCGAAAGAGACTTCCTTTAGCCCTCAGCTCATTTGTCCTGTGGCCGCAGAACCTGAGGATAGAGATGCTCTAATGAGCAAAAAGAACACTTCCTCATCATCGTGTGTGTTTGTGTGTGTGAGTATGGCTCTCGCTGCGAGCAGTGGGGGTTTTAAGCTCTTTCATTAATCTCACAGGATGTCAAATGTGCCACATGCATGTGTTGCAGTTTCGCTTCGGTTAGAACATACTTTTATTGTGTGGCAGTTCTCTGCTCCAGCACTTTCACTGCTGTACTGTCACGGCAGCCTGCTCTGCTCAGAGGAATAATCATTTGAAGTTCCATTATTGTGATGTAAAACCAAACCAGATTTACACTGAAATAAAGCAGCAGAAAATGAGACGGAAAAAGAGGCAAAAGGGGGACTTTTAGATAGAGATTTAGTTGTTTTTCCTGTATTACTCTTGAGCAAAAGTCTGCTTAAAGAGGAAGTTGCATATCAATCCCTCATTATTCCTGTTCTTTTAGGTGAGGTGTGTGTGTGTGTGTGTGTGTGTGCAACTGAACAACGCAATCAGTGTGCGCATGCGGGCTTTGGTGTGCGTGCTTCTTGTCAGGAGCACATGTTCTCAAAGACCCCCACAGCCTGTGGGGCTGATGAGCATTGATTGGATGAATGAAATTATCAGATGCTGCTGAAGGCCGCCCAGTACTTTGTGTTTGCGTGCTCACAAGGAGCCAGGTGCTTCTGTTTATTTTTTTGTTATCTTCAATTTACTTTTTTGTCCTCTTTAAACAGGAATGCGTAAATGAACATAGAGTCGATTTATTTTTGCCACGTGCGGCTCGAGGCCACACAACGTCTGTGTGTGTGTGTGTGTGTGTGTGTGTGTTTGCACATGTGCCTGCATGTATGCTGGCGATGATGCCCTTGTAGATTAAATGCGGAGCGCAATCTGTGTTTAGCACACTCGCCCTTAGCGGGCGGATTATGGGATGAACAGAGTGGCAGGCTCCTGTCACCATACAAACACACATTAACTCACACACACACACACACACACACACAAACACACATTGTAGGTATTCCTGCCGGGTCCTGTAGGACAGATGCAAGGTGACGATCAGCTGAGAGTGAGCAGTGGAGGTTGCTCCCAAACACTGATGCCCATTTATCTGCATTTGCACATGTGCTGACTGCCTGATTACTCAGTTGCGTACAGTATTCACACCCTGCAGGCTTCTTGTTGTGGAGCGTGTGTTTGTGTGTCTGTGTGTGTGAGAAAACACAAGGAAGCATTTCATTATGTGCTGTTTTATTCACATTTGAACATTATTGTTTTCTATACCAACGCTAATTATTTACTTCACCCACACTGCGTATGGCGAGGTACAGTGTGTGAGTGAGTGTTTGGTTTGCCAGGCTTAATTGATTGTGTGATATAAAGGGAAATAAAATGTTATGTTTTTATGCTATTATGATATTTTTGACTCTTTCAGCCTGTATTTTGAAGCTTGATTAATTAAATTACTGCGACATTAGGAGCTGACGGAAGAAAGGTCTCCCTTTGATAACTGGGTACCTCGTATGGGCGTGATCCTTTTGATTTACGGTGAAAATATCATGTGGAGGTCAAAACGTGAGTGTTTTCTGTAAAGCCTCATTATCTAAATCCCGCTTGTTGTGTTCTTCAGTCTTTAGCCTCTTATTCCTCTTTGGCCTGTCGTTGTCGCACTGTGCACGAGACGCTCACCAGCAAACACACAACCGTCCACACATTTCATGATCATCACATTTTTTATATAGGCATATGTTGACTTATATGTGCACACAAAGTCTGCTGTGAACACACAGAGTCACACTCCTCTGCCTTCCACCGTGATCTCAAGGACACTGAGTCAACATTTACTGGAGCTTTGATGGCTTTACAGTCTGCATTATTGCAGCCTCCCTTCCTCCTCTGCCTCCTCCTCCTCTTCCTCGTGTCATCAGCAGGTCTCAGGCTTTTGTATCATGGTGTAATTAACCCCACAACAGGGAGTAGCTCAGCATACAACTTCCAGTTCTTGTTTTGAAAGAGCTTGTCTCCAGCTTCCAGCCAAAACCATCTGGTCCTTCTTCTTTTTTAAATGTTGGACAATATTTGCAGCATAATAATAACCTTCACTGTGTTGTAACTGCTCCAGGTGCTCTTCAATTTGTACTGACACTTTCTAACGGAGGTAACCGTGGTTCCACATGGCAGTTGTCGCTCGCTTGTGTCATTTATTTGATCATTGAAGAAAAAATAAATAAAGCTTGAGGATTCAAAACACAGTGAATGGTATCCAGTAAGTGGTATCATTGTTGTACAATCAGCTTTATAGCTATGCTGGTGACATGGCT
Organism: Cyclopterus lumpus; assembly: GCF_009769545.1. Taxonomy (NCBI): domain Eukaryota; kingdom Metazoa; phylum Chordata; class Actinopteri; order Perciformes; family Cyclopteridae; genus Cyclopterus; species Cyclopterus lumpus. The sequence continues at coordinate 10,690,117 of NC_046988.1, forward strand.
CTATGGGATATTGAACCATACAATTGATTGTCATGCAATTTTGTACTTCATGATTCCGAGAGGGCGAATTCTCGTGTCCATGGTGATCCAAGACTTTGGTTTATGACCAAAAACCTGCAATACTAATGACATAAGATGGTGACCATGGTCAACATAATACCTGCGAAACACCAGCACCGTGGTCATTGTGAGTTCTTGCCAATGCTAGCATTAGCATTTAGTTCTAAGCACTGCTCATTGGCATCGCGGTAAACTGTACAGTTAAGAATTTCATTGAAGGAATTGCATCTTTTTTATTGATTTAATATCAGGATTAGGTCATGCACACTAGGTTGAACCAGCCTGGCAAGGTGCAGCACATATTCTACATCTTTTTGATTTTATAGTATTTTAGCAAATTTTTTGTAAAACATAAATTAAAATAAAACATGCCCTTAAGAAATATCACACTTCTCCTTTTGATTTTTGACATTCTTCCATCTTACCTTTGATCTTTCTAATGTGCACAGCTGGGAGATGATGATTCAATGTGGAATGAAGTGGAGAAGAATCCTTTTAAGCTCACATATTATATATATATATATACAATTCTGTTAATATGAACAGATTTGAGATTGGATATTTCTGAGTCTCCACTAATAATGCAGTTTACACTCAGCAAATGCTGGCTGTTCAAGATATTTCTGATGATGGGAGAGCCAAACTGATACTTGTGATCAAAGCAGTATCCTGTGACTCAAATCTTGCCCTATGGCAACAATCCGGAAACTGACATTGGCCGATAACACACATGGGATCACATGATCCCGTCCCAACCTTCGGCCCAGCCTCCGCACGGCGCTGCATCCAGAGAGAAAGCCCCTGTGAGCCCCTTGGTATTGATGGCGAAGATGGAGGGGAAGAAGGGTGACAATTCATTTAATCCCTTCATGAATGCTCTTCATCACTCTCGGGGTGATATTGAAAAGATGCTCCAGGCTTTCCCCCAGCAATGCGCCGAGCAGAGAGGCCCCTGGGAAATATTTTATTCAGGCGACGCTACATTTTGTACTCGGTTCACACACAGAAATGCACATACAAACTGCAGTTTTTTTGAAAGAGGCATCTCGGCCCCATATTTAACGTCTTGTAGCTGCCGCATACATTTTCATATTCAGCAGGATGATATTATTCTAAAAGACTGTAACTTTGGAAACGAAAGCTGAAGGTTAGTTTAATCACTTGAGCCTTATAGCTCCCACTGTTCTCCTTAAAGCTCCCTTTAAGTATCTTTGAAGTTGGATAAAACACTTGACAAAATCACCCTAGCATTTCCTAATCTTCTAGTTCCAGCTGAATCTATACCACACAAATATCAGTGAGGACATGGGCAGCATTCTCAACACATGTACAAACAAACCTCACACACACACACACACACACACGGCTGCTTTCTTTATCATATTAGTCGCTCCGTATCTCTTGTGTTTTTGTCATTACCCGGGGGCCGGTGATTATCTTGCAAACAGACACACACACTCTTCACACTTCCTGGAGCCTGCCATCTCGCCTCGTTGGATATGTCCACGTGTTGGAGCACCTCGTCCTATTACAATCCACCCAAACAGAGGCCATTACTATAGCTAATGAAGTGAAAGTCCCCTGTTAATGTGTGGCCCTTGAATTTGTTATTTTCAAATTGTATCTATGTCGAGTTCTGAGTGTGCTAGCAATTACAAGAGGTGTAATATTTCATTCATTCATCTTACTTAATGGCAATGCAATTTAAAAACAACAGCTAATTTAAAGGTAATCAGTGGAGGAATTTTTCTTCTAAATGACTTGAGATACTACCTGTCAGCGATAGTCCCTGTGGGCTGCTTTCATCAGCTGTTTTCTTTGTTTTCTTGCTTTCTGCATGCGTAACTTTGCTTATTGGCAATGATTTTTCAGGAAAGCGGAGCCTGTGGACTCTCAAGCAATGTGTGTGTTTGTCAGTGTACATTGTTTTTGTGTTAGTGATTGTGTTTTTCTTGGGAGTGATCCATAGCGGCGACCAGTGGAAATGTTGCGCTCTCGTAGAAATATAATGATAAGAACATTGGTGAATTTTATGAATGGTGATGACACAGCAACAAAAGAAAAAAGACACAAAGCATATTTATTAAATGAGATGGATCCAGTGTTTCAACGAGCCACTTTTACCCCCGGGCCTTTTCAGTACATTTACTAGTACATTTATTTTTTTTATTGTTAAGATTTAGTAAGCTTCTGCTACAAGTTTTTTATAAAGTAACTAATTGGTTAAAGGGTCTGCTGTAGCATTATGGCAGCAAGTCAAGATAGAAAGTCATAGCTTTAGGTCCAGTGTGAAGAAAGATGACAATCAAGTCTTTCTTGACACAATTATGAGTAGCGTGTGTGAAATTGAGATGGACTTCCTAAACTTCACAGTATTCTTTTAAGTGCTTTTGTTTTAGGTGACATGAAGCAATCTGACCTGTTGATTGGCGCAATAGCTGAGGGAAACAATTTCCTGGATCGGTGAACTGTCCTATCTACTAATAATTGTAAAATCACAGAGCAATCATCTTTGAGGGGTGGCCGGCACAAAAACAAAGGGCTTTTCTATCAAGAAACTCATCTCTTCCTGTGAGAGCGATGAGGGACAGAAGAAGAGAAGGAGAAGAGGGGAACGTGAAAATAAAAAGGGGAAAGGAGGACAAAGTGTTGGGCTAGAAAGCAGTTTTTCTTTCTGTCCAGACATTTTTACCCCAAAACATCCCTAAGGTGCAGCGCTTATTATGGAGCACAAAATTGCCTAATGTGCTTATTTCTACTGCTAATGCAGCAGGCAAACAGGAAGACAGGGTATTGCTCTCCAAGGGAAAGTGTATAGTACAATAAGACCTGTAAGCACAATTTAAGTAATTAGATGGCGACGCTGGAATTGAGGCCCCACATGTGCACACAAAAGAACGCTCACGCACACTAACAACCAAACACTGCAGCTCGACAGATACAAGTGCGTTCTAGTATCTCTGACTATGATGAAACACTGCAATAAAGCACATTCTAGTTCTTCATCTTTTCCCCATTTGTCTCTCTCCCATTTGCCTCGACTTCTGACCTCTTTGCATCAAAATCTTATTAACAGTGAATAATAATGTGAACGCTCAGGCGGTACTCGGCAGGTGGCTACTCATCCTCGCGCCGTTTGAGACAAAGGATGGTGGGATGTACATTTGGAGCAGGAGAGAGAGAGAGAGAGAGAGAGAGAGAGAGAGAGAGAGAGAGAAAAAAAAGACAAAGGGATTCTGGGAAAAATAGAGAAATATTTATTAGGAGAAAGAGGCAGCATAAGCAACAGCGAGGAGCAAAGGCAGAAGAGAAAAGAAGAGGGAGGGGTGGACAGTGAGAGGGGAATGGAGAAAAAAAGAATAAAGAAGGAGGGGAGTTGGGATGGAAAATAGTGTTGGTGTGTGATTTATTCCTGGGGAGCTCTGTCTTCTGGTGAGGCTGCCAACTGATTCCCTAACCTGAGAGACAGAGGAGGAGAAAGCATCGGATTATCTTCATCCTATATGGTTCTGTCGCTATATGGGACTTAGAGACCGGGGGGAAAGAGGTTGAAATCCAGATTATACGAGTGAAAATGTGCCAAAAGGTGTGAAATTGTTTTTCGCTCTTTCGTTGAAGTCCACGTGTTTGACATAGTTGCCGTTTTTTTTCCAGAAATGAAATATGGTAACATACATACAAAACAATATCATTCTGAAATTGCTTTGACGGGATTTATTTTTGTAAACAGTGACATTTCAATTGGACTTTGAAGATTGTCAGACGTATTTTCTTTTGTGCATTTTGCCAGATCAAACACACATCGTTAAACCTCCTGATATTATTATAGCTTTAATGAAGTACACGTGGGAAACAACACAGCCTCTTCTCAATTTCATTGTATTTGTCCCTGGAAAGTCAACTTTATTGGTGCGTCTTTGCCCATCTTTAGTGTTTTTTTTATTTAGTAGCTCATTATCATCTAACTATTATTAGATTTTCTCTTTCTTACAATAGTTAAACAAGAGCAATAGTTTAATAGACATATTAGGCAACATGCGTATTTGCTTTTATTTCTCGGTTTATTGAGGAGATTGATCCCACTCTCATATCCGTACGGTACATCTGAAGCAGCATGTTATATTAAGTTATGTGAGATAGCATAAAGACTGGAAACGTCTGGCTCTTATCAAAGTTCCATAAGCCTACCAATGCCTCTCAAGCTTTCTAATGAATACATATCTCCTTTGTTTACAATTAATGTAATAATAGCAGTTTGAGGTCTTCAGGAGTTACGTAGGCTGCCAACTATAAATGGATTGATAAATGAATATTTATATATATATTCTCAATTGCGGTACTGTACGGGGGGAGAGGGGCTGTTTTGGATACGTGCATTTGGAGAATGCGTCATTGGTCAGATGTCCTCCGTAAGTCGATGGCACAAGAGGACACTGCTCTATTTTTTGTGCCAACTGTGTCGTGAGCGTGCCAAACGTTCTTGGTAGTTCCGTGGCCATGGCTACCTTGGCGCACCTGCGGTGTATTTGGGCACGGAGCGGGGGGTCACAAAGAATGGTCTGCAATGTCCCGTGGACCTCTGAACTGTTTTCGGTATAGTCGCGGCTCGACGAGGCGCAACATCACTCCATTTAAAGACCGCATGGAACAGGTACCCGCTGCCTTCAGATGGTGGTGAAGAGAGGCAACCGTGTAAAAGCCTTCAGTAGAGTACTAAGAACTGTCATGACAGACAGTTCTCTGCCTCGCTGGCAATAATGCCACAACCGCTGGTCGAAAAAGTCTGCACGATCACATTCTAGAGAATAAAGCGAGTCTTCTGGCCACAACTAAATTCTAGATAGCGAAACGATTTCTGATCTCTTTGATTGGCTGCAGACATTTTTTTAAACAATGTGACAGAAAGCCTCCTCACAAAATGCAACAACTTCACAGACACTGAATGTCACTCCCGACTAATATGCGAGCCAGACTAGTCGTTCCTCCCTCTCCCAGTCTTGCTATAAATCTAGGATAAAAGTCTCTGTGTGTAGGTGAAAAGAAAAATCTGCCTCCCAGCACCGTTAAGGCTCAATAATTCCGAGCCCCGACAGTGACGCTGGTATGGTTTTCGACCGGCTGCTGGCTGATGCCTTTATATTTAATGGACAGATTTAAACCAAGGAAGACAAAGTTGCATGGTACGTTGCACCTCGGCACAAACACATTCATCACTGCGTATTAGGGTGAATACATATTTTTAGGTAGTTGTTGTAATATCTCCTGACGTGGATGGATAGAGGTCTGCTTACCTTGTTCGAATGAAAAGCAGCAAAGTAAAAAAAAGACATCCATTGTTGTTCCGTAGTGGCTTTCTCGTGGGTATATACCGATGCATAATTGCCGTGCGTCAGGCAATCTAATGGGTCTCACTGTGATCACAGCTGATGAGATGTTATGAGTCTAGAACATGCTCGACCAGCAGAATGTGTGTTTACTGAAGGGCCACAATGAGCTGCTGTAATGCACACCTCCATTACCTGCTGAGTGTTGACATCCATGGGCGTGTCTGTCTCTGTATTCATACAGTGTGTGGGTGTGCTTGCTTTTGTGGGAGTATGTGTTCCGAAAGATATTTCAGTATTAATCATGCGCAGCCTTTAGTGTGCGTCGTCGTCCCTTTGCTGTTCATGTGACTGCTCCTTTATCATCCTACATTACCCATAATTACCCACAAGAAAGAGACAGCTCATACCCCCTGGGACTGATGCGCTAACACATACGGCACACAAACAAAATAACAAAGAGAGGAGTCTGTGAACATGCAGCCAGCGCATCCTCTTAATTACCTCCTCTTCATCTGCATCCTATGAACTGTAGGAAAACACAGAATGATATGTCTGGCGCCCATCCCACTGCAGGCATTGCCACTCAAATTCGTCCTCAAAGATATGATATATGATCCAGCGTGCCAGTGTTTAAATACGCTAGCATGCTCAGCAGACGCCGCGTGGGGCAAAAAGTTTGCTGTTCGCAATTTGCATTAATTTGAACTCAAACTGCTTTCGAGACTTTCTTCACAGTGGTGGATGCAATTCACGAGATGTATTTCACAGACGGGAAGATATAAAGAAACACAAGTGGTCTGTTAAAGTGATCACTTGAAGGCTTTCCCACACACAATAGGTCTCTGGATACAGAAAGGTTCCATGCTGACTTTGGCAGGATCATTACCGATAGAGCTATAGTTCATGTGTAATATTTGGCATGTGGCACACAGAAATATAGGCAACGCAGGATGTTATATATACCGTATTGGCCAAAAGCTGACCCTCCAAATGTAAATACAGTGTAGCGGTGTTGGTCAGGAGGTAATCACGAGACCAAAAATAAACCTCTTAAAAATGATGTCCATAAGCAAGGTTCAGCATTTAGCTTAACTTCCTATAAAAACTCAAAATAATAAAAAATAGTGAAAAGATGGGGGACACATTAAGCCCAACACCTAGAGATGCTAATTTATAATGATTCAAAACTGAGAAAGGAATTAAAATCCTCAAATGTAAGATGCTTGAAGGTGAGAATCTTGGTAATTGCTCCTCGTTAAATTGTTGCAGACTTAATATAATTAATCAATCTAAATTGATGGAGGTGCATATTCTGCTGATTGACTAACTCTTTCACCACTGCTATCCTTTAAAATTGCATTTGCAGATTGCAATCGATGTCCAAAATGAGCTAAGGACATGATTTGTTGCAGAGCATCAACATGCTGCAAGATACAGCATTTTTCCATTGTGATTTCATCTTAATTCTCTTTTCCTTCTGAGTGTGTTGAAGCAAATGATTGCTTAGCCGCAGCTTGAGAGCACCTCTGCTATGCTCTGTAAACGTTTGAAATAGATTGCTGTGCTACTGACAAATGCCAGAAAGACATATCTTCTGGCACTTGTTTATTTACCCCGCAGTATTTAAGCACACAATTTCACAGTGGGATCCAAAAGGATTGTATCGTGTGTGTGTGTGAGTTAGGTTTTAAAAACCATTACCGTTTAGGATCCAGCGTTTTTTTTTGCAGCAGCAGCTGATAAGTGGGGCAGCTTAGCATCATGCAAATGTTTTGTAGTTTGGGCCAGTTTGCAAAACTTTGACTTGAAATCAGGTCTCAGGTCATCTACCATACGATGGGAACATTCCATTTTTGAGTGCTGAGTCACAGAATAGTTGATTTTGAAATAGATGCTCAATGGAAATGGATAAATAGGCTTTCCATAAACTATTTTTGAATTGAGTGATCCATGGACGTCTACGTCTTGACGGCGGCAGCTCATTTCAACTGATCAAATTGCCACTCTGCGCCCACCATTTTGTCATCCTTTGATGTCGGGGTGATTCAAAGGGTTGCAGAGCTGTCAGCGGTTGTCTTCAGATACATCAACTGCAATAAACTGTGAGCTAAAAGCGAGGCAGAGCTCTTGATGCCCCGGCCCGCTCTGTTTCTCTATTACAACAGACCAAACAAACACTTTCAAGCAAGAGATCTCAGCCACCGCAGACAGCGAGCAGGAGAGTGTTCAGGGCCTGTTGGAGGGTAAACATGGGATAGTTTCAGGCTGGAGAATACAGCGCCAACAGACAGCTCTGGGTCCAACAAACACACACACACACACACACACACACACACACACAAACAAACAAGCACACAGGCGCGCACGGTGATGGAGGAAGATGGATGGTCAGGTCAGGCTGATATGACTGCACCGTGGTTAGGGAAGATAAGCAAGAGACAGCCGTCTGATGAGCGAGGGTCTTGAAGAGGGGAGAGGGTAAAAGGAAGAAAAAAAAGAGACAGTGGTGAAATAGCATTCATGAATGGCTGGAGAGCCGGAAGACTTCACAGCAGAAGAAAAAAAAGAGCCTGTTTCATTAGCTAGCAGCTAATTTGTTTGTTAGCCTGAGCGTAGCTTTCTCCAATGCAACAAATTAGAACTCGGTGACAATATTTGCGATACTAATTGCAGTCACTCCACTCCTAACTCTGAAGCGGTTGCAATCACTCAAATTGCTCACGGGCGGCGTCACCCGCTGATCCGTGCAACCATCTGCCACAAGTGTGCTGCGCGTTTCACCACACTGCTTGTGTGTGTCTTACGCGACAAGTAATAATGCAAAGGGAAACGAGCATCGCTCAATAAAAAGTATCACTCTGTAATAGTCTTCTCGTCACTTCATTTTTCTCCCCGTCAAGTATCAAGAATACTGTGTCTTTCCTTGACACGGCTGATGAAGGAAGAAAAGGCATCCCATCTTTAATTTAAGGCTTTGCATTTAATTAATGTATACAAGCTGTTCTGCAGTGACTATGCCAAAAACTGTTTATCCTGCCTTCTTCCTTCGAGACTCTTGGAGTTCACTGCTCAGTGAAAACAATTGTGCACACAGGACAAGCAGTTTTTGTCCTGTGTGCACACGGCTCTTCTCTCTCACAACTTGACTGCAACTTCCTTTTCATAGGCAGGTGGCACATCTGTTTTTAAAACCCAACTCCCTCCACGCCGTCAGAATACTGAACACGCATGGCGAAGGCAGCAGCTACTTCATGAATGTGTTGCTTCCCAGCAGTCAGTACATCACCTGCGAGGCTCGATACCGCACTTATTTTTGCAGGCACTTCGTTATTGCCGGAGACGTGCGCAGCATTTTCTTTATCTGATTGTCAAATCGTCAGAAATCCCTTTTCTATAATATTTCTCCTGGTTGGTAAAGTTGGGCTCTGGGGCCAACACGGGTGTCGACTTCAGTTGGGGTGTTGTCATCGTGCTGGGAAGTTAAGCAAGCATTTTTTCTGTTCTTTGCAGGTAATGGTGCTAATGGAAGGTAAATTCCCAAGTCAGCAGAAGAGTAAAACATTGTTAGAAAATGGTGTGTTTCCTGTGCTTTGACACCCGGTGCATTTCAAAACTCAGGAGAAAGAAAGTGAATTTAACAAGTTCAACTTCCCACACGCATGTCAAGGTATACATTGTCGAATCAAAACTGCAGGTTTGATTATATGTGTGTAGCATCAGTTTTATGAGAAGATACAGTTTTATATTGTGTACAGTAATTCAGTGTAGCGGCACTACAATTAAAACATATTTTAATTTGTCATTTTTAAAAGCAATGGCAGTATTAACAGTATTCATGCCTTCCAAAAGCCACACTATTGCATTTCAAACTAATGTAAAGACAGGGCTTCAGGATTCATTGATGTTACATACCCTGTGAAGGTTATTACATTATTGATTAGAGTTTTTAACCACTACCAGTCTCCTGAAGCACAAACTCAATAGAGTTTTCCAGGCCGTTTATAGACAGATGATAAATTCTTTGGAAGTAATTCACATGGCGCAACTTCAAGGTTTCCAGCTTGTAAGGTAAATGATAGTTTTAGCCTTTTGCTTTTCTCTCCCCTCTCCATTTCCACCTCTGTGTCCCTTTCTTCTTCTGATAATTGTTGTCATCATTTGACCGCTGCCATCATACCGAGCCTTGGGGACAATGTGACTCTGCTTCCAAAGTGTCCTTCATGAGGAGATTGAACTTGCAACATTCGGCTGCTCTCGAAATCTCTGGTGGCAATTCCTGTACCGTGTTTACTCCCTTTTGTCTCAGTTAACTTTATTCTATCTTACAGTAAAGTTCATTTCAAGCTACTCTGGTTTCTCTTTTAACAACAATGTTTTCTTGTTTCCTCTCCATAGGGCTTCAGATAGCACACTAAACGAAGCCTCCAAGAGTGGACGCCAACACAACATAGGAAATAATAATAGCAAAACAACAAACCGCATTGCTTTAAGCATGGCGGGTGAATCCAACTAATTAGCAGCGGAGCGCCTGGGAGCTTTAGTTACTCATCTGAGAAGCCTGTTAAAGGCCCCGCCCCTCCCTCACCTCTTCTACTACTCTCTTGCTTTCTTGCTTACAGTCAATTTATTTCATAAGATACCACTTGTGAACATGTTGTTCTCAAATCGTAACACATTCATACTAGTGTTTGGACTCCCTGTTTTACAGATCCTCTATCGGGGTCACTGGGATGTTGAATTACAGTACAAAATGTCTCATCAGCGTTTAATGCTTCTTTAGCACCAACGCCGACCGTGAAAACTAACAGCATAATCACAGAGCAGTGAAGTATGTCATGGACTTTATTGACTCTTTATTGAAACTGTTTTGTGGTTGCCTCGTGGGTTTCTTTCATTTTCCTGAAATTGTCATCATGGCTTGTGCATGTCGTTGCATCGGGTTGTCTTTGGCGTGCGAGATGAAAAGAGATTCATAGAGCCTGTGCTTTGAAAATGGTAGTGGTCATTTCTTTGCAAAACATCAAACAAATTTACGGTTGTTGATATGGGCCCGCGCTGTTAAGTATTGCTCAACATATACTGTAACTGTGTGGTTGGCTGGAGCTTGGAGGAAAGCTTTCTGTTGTCTGTTAGTGTACACCCTAATTGGGGCATTATGGCTATTTCTGTAGAAGGAATGTTTGTCTTTCAAGAAAAGGCCAAGCCACAAATCTCCATGCCACGTGAAGAGACACATACAAGCCTGTGCCTTAACCCGTCCTATATAGCAACCCCTGCCAAAATCAATACCACAAAGGTCATTGCTATTCCAATCATAGCCAGGCCTATTCTCTGTTTACTGAATGCAGTGCGTCTGGAGAAAATGCAGCCACTATAAACACTCTGTGGTATTATATCAATAAAACAAAATCACACTTCTTTTGGGGTTAATGTCATGCACACATTTATTTACCTTTTTATTCTGATGCATCACATGACAGTGTGAGAACAATATAATGGTTGGTGTTTATTAGGTGGGTGTCAAGGCTGCTTTGAGTGAGTGCTGCTGAATTGAGACTCAGAATTCAAAGGATTTATATCTAGATACAGCTAGATTCCCACAATTATAGATTAGTCATTGTCAGTTGAGTCCAAACTTAAACCAACTTTTCTCTGCAATGACTTGTGGTCTTCATGTGGTTGGCTGTCAGTGATGGAGGAGGTGAGAACATCTGCTCTGTTAATCTGTGGGGCCAGTTCTACCCCCCTCTGAACTTGCGATTCCTGAGGACGGAGCACGAATGTCAGGCTTTCGGCTCCAAATCTAACGCGCCAGCAGCAAGCCAGTGAAGTCAATAGGTGTCCACCATCTGTGTGCATGACCTGCCAAATGACATGTCATCATCATCACCATCAGTCAAAGCCACATCAGTGTGTGTGTGTGTGTGTGTGTGTGTGGGTGTGGGTGCGCCTAATTGTGCATAGCTTTCTGTGCGTGGCTTACGTGCATGATTGCACCCTTATGTCTTTTGTGGAAGTCATATTGTTTTTATTAATCCCCATTAGGAAATCCGTCCTCTATTTAGCCACTATTTAGAAGCGGAGGCAGAGCCTGGGGTCCATTGGTCAAGGCCAGTCGAAGTATTACCTTAAACCTAACATGCTGGGATGGATGTGTGTCCCAGGTGTGGTTCGGGTTTGGCTACTAAAACACTTGGTGAAGGTGAGGGAAAGATTGTGATTTTAGTATAATACTGAAACAAGCATACTGTTTAATGACTCAATATCCAACCAACCATTATTATTTATTATTGTTTCCTAACCTAATTCAAAATGCTTTGAGTTGCATTATTTGGAAAACAAATTACATTTGACATTGAAAGATAAGGTTTTATATATTTTGCATTTACAGATGCTTTCGTTACGTGCATATTGTTGTCCATATAAGTTATCCAGGTAGCTTTTCCTAAAAGTCAAGTGCGAATTGAAATTTGTTGTACGTATATGAGCGTACATTTTAACAGACAGGGTTACTGTGCATGTATTTGTGGTTTCAAGGAAGGGGAGAAAAAGGTATACTATATACATTTTGCAGCTATTGTAACTAGTTACTTTTCACATTAAAACAGAATTAGAGCTTATAAAATACAAATTTTAAATTCTTTAAAAACAAAATTAGAGTTTATAAAACTAGTTTAAAAAACCTAATATAATTAAATAAATTGCTCCACCAGTACAACATTAGAATGTTGCTTATACGTTCTCTAAAATGATCTAGTATTATAGTATACTGTAAAATGATTTAACACACAAGCGTTACTTCCAGCGTCCTTTAGTTGCTGTTATTACTTTTGTATTATTGAAATAATGCAGTACTTGTAACGACGTCATATGAGGTGTAGCTTTGAGTAAAGCACTTCTTACAACATTGATATTGCATTGTGGAAATAATAGCGCCTTGTGTGTGTCTCTTTTTGCATGTGAAGGCGTGTTGATGGCCTGTGTTTGCGTGTGTCTGACACCTGACCACAGTTCATCGGTCCATCTGCTGTGGAGGAACTAGCTGTCAGATGGTGGATCTGATGCAGAGCTCATATCCTGCGGTCTTACAGCTCCGGCTCGTTCTTATCTCGGCTTTGCGAATGCACATTCGCGTTTTATATATCGATGGAATCAAATGGTACATAATGCTATAGGGCATGTATGCTTTATGAATAATTTTCTGTTTTAAATAAAACATCTCTATATTTCTTTAAGTTTAATAAACTAACTAAAATATTGTATTATTAGATTATTTATATTTTATATTTATTTTGTATTTATCTTGAGTGCCAGGAGCAAATCAGCTCTGCATGTTTACGACAGCAACATGTGGAGCTCAAATGAACTATCCATCCATCCATCCATTTTCAATACCGCTTATCCTCATTAGGGTCGCGGAAATGAACTATGTATAATCAATATTGTGTTATATCAATAGGCAATTAGTGCAACAATCTTTATGTATAGGGAAATGTCACTGACATGAAGTTGCCGACACTCAATTTGAAATGTATCTTTTTCTTTTTTAATTTAGTCGATTCTCCCAAGAAAAATGACAGCTTACCAGTTTTTTTTCCTCGCAAATTGCCAAAAATACACATTCTGGCAACAAAATCCTTCGATGGCCTTAAGATTCATGACTCTGCTGTGAGAAAAAGAAGGAAATAGCATGACATTGTTGATGGATGTCAAAACAAAATGTCAGATTATGACATGGGAGACTGTTTCCTACTGACAGTCAACGTTGGTTTATTTTAAGTCACCATGCACAGTTGTTCTCTTCAGTTAACCACGTGGTAATTATTTCAATTTTACAAGTATCCTATAGATTTTTACCCAAACCATGATTTTGACCAAGTTGTTGTGCTTCAACCTGACCAAACCTTTAACCGCAGAGAGGAATATGGTTTTATTTGTGCAAATATAGTGAGAAACACTAGACAAGAGATCTTCCTTTAAAACCAAGATAAATATGCCTAGAAAAGTATTTTACTGTTACTGTTTACTATTACCCACAAAAAAAACAGGTCCCTAAACAGGTTTTATGCAAATCAGACGCGCTTCAAAGCAATATTAGCTTTTCTTTCATTCTAATTTCCAATTTTAATTGACATTTTTATATGTCATTACGAAATTTCAAGTGAGTTGAGCACAGCCTGCCAGCCGGCGTAGGCAGTATTCAAAATTCATCTTCAAACAACTCGATCACCTCAATCTAGTGAGTCCCCAGTGATGAGGGACCTGGCCTCCAGGCTGTATTATTCTATTATAGTGCAGCTCATGAAAAAAACAACTTCCTCTCTGCTCATCCCCAAAATAAGATTTCAATTGATTAAGTGCCACGGTTGGAAAGGAGCCTCATCAGATTTGACCAAAAGTCTCTCAGCGTTTGGGGCTGAGTCTCTCAGCCCCAAACGGGTGGAGTTGTGAGAAAGTCTGGGAGTGGGAAGATAAATGTATAGAGAGCGAGAGAAGGAGGAGTATGAATGTATAGTGGAATGTGCAAAGATAGAAAGGGGGAGACGGAGGAGAATGGCGGGGAGAGGTGGAAGCAGCAGCGTTATGGATGTTCGGGAGGATGTGGCGGCGATGGAGGGGTGCAGAAAAGAAAAAGCAAGACCGAGAGATTTCTGCCCGATCTGCAGCATAATCATCCAATGTGTCTCCATCTGGCTTGGCAAAGACATCATTAAGAAAACCCGAGGTCGTCAGCGTTCACGGCGCCGCCGAGGCTCAGCCTCACTCCCCTCCCTCCTGCCACTCAATTTGTATAATTTACATCCATTTCGAGTCTCTTTTGAAAAGAACCTGTTTGACCCCTAATGTGGAGGAGTCAAAAAGTTGTGTCTAAATTAAATGGATGGCTGAGAGACTCCCTGCGAGTGTGTGGCCAGTCAATAGCCTGGCAGGGAGATTCTGATGCTGATTCTAGTAGATGGCAGCTCTTCGGAGGAGTTGTTTAGGTATGCAGGATGAGCAAGAGAGGCCCACGGAGAGAGAGAGAGAAAGAGACAAGAGATGGAGGAAAATGAAAAGTTGAAGCGTGCCCTTCCCTGCGGTGATTTGTACAAGTGACCCCAGATTGAAGGGATGCTCAGTAGCATGCGGACTCTTATGCAAAAAGGCGTGCGTTCTGTTTATGTTTCATATTTCGTCGTGATGAGGCTGCACTCTAAGGGATGGAGGAACATAGGGGGTGGGAGACTATGGTGCAGTGGAGGAGTGATTACCCGGCGTGGAGCTGAGGGATGAGAGCCGAACGGGTATTTTATTTTGTCAATTGGAGTGTGCAAATGGAAATGTCAGAGCGGCCGGAAAACTAATGAATCTGATAGGAGAGAAGCCACCTCTCTTGCCGAATGCCTGATCAATTGCCATTGTCTTCTGGGGCCGCTGATGTTTTTCGTTGTTATGTTTTGATGGTTTTCTCTGCCCGGCTCCGGTGTGTTCGCGGTTAAAGAGTTTGATGGCAAACTTCGAGTCAAGGAAATAAAGGAATCGATCCAAGATGGGAATCAATGCTTTCATCTGTTACTTACAAGTCTGGGCCTGTGAAAAGTGATTTTGGATTAGAGTTTCCGAACTCGGTGAGCAACGTAAACAAACGAAAGAGAGTGTTCCCGGCCCCGAACGATTTGCCTGTGCCCAGATCACAGGTACAAAATGTCAATTTGGGCTCTTTTATTTTCACATTGCTATTTAGTGGCAGATCCACGCTGATACAGAAATTCCCTATTGGCAGTAAAGGAAAAAAAATGTTGTCTCACTTCAATTAAGCAAGCGACTTTCATAACCTTGGAGCGTTTTTTGTGCATTAGTGACACAAAATGACAGATGTGTTTAGTTTAAATTTAGACTGACGATGATCTAGCGCGTCAGGGCTTTGTGGATCTCTGGTTGCTTGATAAGCGCCGCGAAGACTGCAAGCGTTGCACGGGATGAACATTTACAAAAAACGCATTTGCTCTATTCAATTTTGACAAGCAGGCTAATTTCTGCCGAGGGTCATCAATATTTCTGACACTTCAGTGGTGGCATAAATATAGAATGAATGTCCCTTTGTTGTGCTCGGGGACCTACGGGCCTCCAAGCATCAACAAAAATCACTTGGATCTGGTTGTTACCTTGTTCAGTCAGTCAACGAGACTGTCACCGGTCCCTCAGGAGTCTGTCTGCTTTCAATATCATGCATCATAAACAATATCCAATTTGGACTATTGAACTATGAAAATAAACTACGCGAGCGAGAGAGGGAAGTGACAAGAAATCATCCAGCTGTAAGAGTGAAGAGAGTACTGGTTCGCTTTTTGTGGGGGAAAATAATCATGCCTGCGTTTCATCTTTTTTAGATATATTTATTGAATGTCTTATATATTTATTGAATGTCTTGTTCTAAATGAGGTAATGTATTTTTTACCTTGTTGCTGCTGAACTAAACTTGACTGAGTCGCCAACTAAATTTCCCTGTATCTTATTACGATGACGATAATCATCCTCATCCTTATGGTTTAATGCTGAGAAAAAAGGTGCATCGCTAGAAACATTGTGTTGTTGAATCTTGCCTTTTAGAATAAAGGTACACATTCGCTGCCCACCTGAATCACACACTGATGTGGCTTCGGTTGAGTTGTATCAAAGTACCTCTATCTGTCTCCTGACTGCTGTGGGCTTAAGATCTCTTTGTTCTCAGAGCGGTCCCACTCCTTTGATTGAATCCCCCCCTCATTACCTCCGTTCCCTCTTGATTTCCATCAGGCTCAACAGCACCGCTCACGTTTCTTTCCCCACCTCGCTAATCCTCCGAGCGGTGACTGGCACTTGCTCAACCTTCACAACCTCCTTTTGAAGCCCGCGGGGATGGACTGGGCAGCAAGCGTCTCCCGGCTCCAGAGCGAAAGCCCATCGAGACAGAAATAGTCATTTTCTTCAAATCGAGATGCGGAGAAGATTTCCCACAAACGGCCTGCAGGACGAGCAGCGAGGAGGCAGGCCCTCGTTATCGGCCATGTTCGTTTGGACACACTTCAGAGGGCGGAGGAAAGCTGTCTCTTTTGACAGAAGAGACAGGCCTTACAAATGGTACTGATCTCTACAGCCAGTCGCGCAGAGACTACATAAATCGGCCTTTTCGTCATCTTCATTCTTAAGATTTTCTCTCCTGATCTTAACATATTCAGCAGAAGGCCCACACAAAACGTATGAGGTAGCTTTTCATTCCCCAGTGAGAGAAACATGTTTTAACATGGCCTCAAGAGTGAATAATTTGTTATTGGGACAATAATAAATGTGATGGTATTCAACAGCCTGCTGCTAATTCCAACATTACCATAATACAATTTAATAGGTCACTCGGTTTCTTTTATTTCATAGATGAACAGCTTTCAGTCAGTAGAAACATTATTTTGGATGCGTACATTATGAAGGAGAGCAGATTGCCAGTCTGTTAACTACCTCATTCCCTTCATTTCAATTGCAAATAATCTGGATAGATAATTTATGTAAAACGCAATTATCATTAATATGAAATGGCCAATCAGTTTCAGCGTTATCAAAGCTAAACTGATGGATTTGTCTCGTCTGGGGATGAGAGGAAACAGTAGACAGAAGCACAAATATCAACAGAGGACAGAAAGAGAAACGTGAATCTATCAGAAAGATAATGAAGATCAAACACGGGCCTTTGGTTATTGTTATTCTAGTTTCCAGGGAAGCGTGTAATGAACTGAAGCAATATGGTTGTTTTGTGTAACCTTACTGCGAGCCGCATGCTGCTCCACAGTGTGTGGAATCACACAGAGCCGCCATTCACACGTACCAGGGGGTTGGGAGGATGATTGATGGTGCACCGCAGCTATTTGTGTGTTCATTTTGACATTTTCGGTGTAAATAGACAGGCGGCAGGGAGACGCATACAAAGACATCGTTTTCCTTAAGCATGATTAGCGTGGCAAAACTGAGCGAGGGACAAAACTGATTAGTATTAAGTGTGCGAATATCATTTCAGTTTGCTCAGGTATGAACAGTAATTTGAAACACACAAGGGAGAGGTACAGTGCTTAATCTGTAGGGATGTGTTCCTCCGTTGAATGGCCCTCATGAGCCTCGGCCCCCGTCTAATAAGATCCATCCCTCTCTCCACCCAATGTCATTACATCAAAGAATAAAGCCTCCCGTTATGATGAAAGAGACACACGCAGCTATTTTATTTAGGCCGTTGACCCCTTTTGCTGCAGCATTTCTATCAATACACTCTCTGGAGCGGAGCAAAGGACTGCGATGCTGTAATGTAGTTCAGATAACTGACAACGTTTTGCATTTTCTGAGATTATGAAGCGATAAAGAATACCCAAGGAATAGTTATACATTGAGGAGGAGTGAAAAGGAGCCAGTAAAAGTGTTTCCACCAAAAGGTTGTTCCACCAGATAGGGAATACAACTGTTCTTGTTACATTTATTCCCAGATTGCATGTTTTTTTTGTTGTCCTCTCTGGCATGTCAGACAAAAAACAACAACAAAATGAAAGACAAACCAATCTTACAGAGAACCAAAACAAATTTATTTTGGAATACACTAAGCAAAACTAGCAAAAAGATCAATTCAACCAAACATTTCTGACATTTAATTGAATCGCATGATCATGGGAAATTATTTATTATTATTAAACACTAAAATGTATTAAATGCACTTACATTAAAAGTATAAATGGTATATATTGATACTGAAACCCTTTTAGTCAGTCATTGAGATTAGTTTATAGATATAGGCAAAATATTTAAATTGGATTCCGAATTCACTTTGGTGGAAACTGGTCTTACAATTAAATATCTCAATTTAATTTTAGAGTGCCTTCATTCTGATTTATGAGGGTTTTGTCAGGTTTAATTTCATAGTTAGAATATGCTTAAAGGTCCAGTGATAAGCATTGAGGTGGATCTATTGGCAGAAATGGAGTTTAATATTCCTGAAAATGTTTTCTTTATTGCATAATCACCTAAAAAAAAGATTTTGAATACCTCATTACCGCACAAACCAAACACTGTCTCTCCATAGTGACCGTCGTGTTTTTATGCCAGCCACCGTAGTTCTCCTCCATGCTTGGCACACAGCTGGTTGCAAAGCGCCGTAAGATTACCCACAGTGCACCTTTCAAGGGGCAACATTGGAGCATTTGAATTTCTCCTCAACGGCTCTCAACATGGCGATCGGCGACCGCTTCCACGGCGACACTATCTGTCGTGTCGGCGTTATTAACAGTAACAAGCGTATGAGAGCGTTGCAGAGCAGAGCAGCGGTCATGACCTACCAAGTGGGCCACACTTGACCGTTGACTAACATGCACTAAAAGCATGTGTAGCCGGCCTGGCTATGTCAACTAAGCACAGAACAGCTGGGATAGCAACACACAGACAGGGGGAGTGGCTCAGGTTACACATTACACTATATCTTTACATCGCACAATGTTTTGTTCAGAATGTTAAATACAGCTAAACTAAGGTGTATTTAACAACTACTGTAAATCAACTACTGTACAACTGCCATGGAAATGTTCCGTTTGACTGCTCCTTGGATGACCTTTTTAAGGTCATCCAACTCATGTTGCCTCCTTTAGAAATGAGAACTTTAGATAATTCCATCCAGAATTAACAAATGGAAATTTGAACCCCGAAAGAACCAAGTCAGACAGACGAGAATTAACAGGATCATCAGCTTGAATTAGTCAAGCCACATTTGTAGAATGGAGCCCGAGGCGTTCTAGCTGACAGGGAAAATACAAGGGTCTGTCATTAAAGTTGTAACATTAAAAGGGTGCACAATGGCTGAGGCGGTGGTAATGTAAATGTTTTTCTTTTTCAGTTTATCTTTTATTTCCCTCTTTTTGTTTGGATTTATTGTGGCCGGTCTGTGTTAACACCTCAACAGAAACACTAATTATTTCAGACTTGCCAACAATTTAAAAACTAAACATTATTTCTACGTTTTGTATTGAGTCTTTTGTGTTCGCTGTGTTTTTCTGTCATGCTGTTATCTGCAATCCCTCTAATATTTGGTTGCTTATCATTATCGTAACCAAATTGCTTAATTTTTCCAGCGGCTCTCTCTCTTATTAGTTGCTGCAAAGAGTAAAACTCTGAAAACAACAATAACAAGCCAAGAAAATATGGTACTGAAGTGGCATTATTGAATAATAATAATAATTTAAAAAAATTTTTTACTGCATGTTTCTGTGTTTTTTACTAAACTCTCTTGCACAGAAAACGTCAACTCACTGAAGTTAAAGTATTCCTCCATTTCAACTCCACCCTGGTTATATGAAAACGGTGAGAGTTGGCACAGATGCTCTATCAATTTGGCCAGTGCACAATTACCAGTGAGTAAATTGGCATTTATTTATGCTTTCACAAATATTAGTCATATGAAAAGCCCTGGAGACTGACTTCAAAATTGTAACCCGCATGAACAACTATTACCCAACTCTTCAAACCTTCCATCTGCCTGCAGCAGGTTGTTTTACAGATGGTTGAAACATTAGCCTGAAGTCAAAAGGTGGTACTTAAACAGAGACTATAACTGTAGGTGGCTCTTCCACCATTTCCCAACAAGACATTAATGTCCGGTGATGATTAATGCGGGCTGCCATGAATATCGATGGCCTCTGTAGCGTTAATGACTGATAAGAGCGCTGGTGCATCTGTGTCATGAGGTTGACGATGCTTTTTAAAACCTACTAAGAAAAGGGTGTTCCTCCATGTCCTTGCTTGTTAGGCAGACTCCCCCCCTCCCTTTCCCCCCTGATTCTAATCCATCAACAATGTGAGCACATGCATGTGAATAACCCATTAGTCCCTGCATCGATCGGCTGAATGCCCACTTCATAGAGGAAACGGACAAAGGGAGGCAGCAATCAATCAGTGGCTCAGGAAACCAATCATTTATTTGTGGATGTGTCTTTAAATTAGCAGGAAAGCCCTCTGTGTCGTCATCTTATTTCCACATTTCATCCAGGTTCATATTTTACTGTGGTTCAAGACTTATTGACCCACTTATGATGGGTCGACTTTTTCTTTTATTTGTGATATTTCAGTGATGTCATGCCAGTTGTGAATCATAGGAAATATGTCAATGCAAAAAGCAACACTGTCGGTGCACTAAATGGAAATGTGAGTGACTAACAGCAGCTGTGTTATGGTGGGACCCTTTCTTTCTATGTTAATGATTTTGCGTGGATTGTGTGTGCATGCTCATGTGGTTATGTCTTTGCACTGCAGAGGCTTCGGGAAAAAAGCTTATTTTTTTGTCAGCTGCACGTTGGAGTCGCCTTGGGAGTGATGGCTATGGACATGGAGACGAGAAGAAGCCAGACAGATCAGAAAGGCCCATAGACGAATGGCTTTTGACTGGTTGCTCTCTGACGAGCCGTACCAAATCCAGTGTGACATTCTGTCTACACTTTTTAGGAAATACACAGCAATGCACGTTCAGAATGCCGATGCGCTGGGAAAATTATGTCACGTTGATCATACGAGGTGTGTATGAAAAATCCACCTGTCATCGAAAGTAACTTCAACTTCGGTGTAAATACATCAACGGACGATAAGACACGAAACAACCTACAATGCTGCATCAGAAATGTTTTATTCATAAAGTTTCACCATCATTTCTTTCCGTCATGACTCCAAGAGGCAAACTATTTCTCATGAAAGCAATTTGTTATTGCAATCAATAGGTCATCCATTTGTTCTTCCAATAGCTGGCTATAAACGCCTCTTAAAAGCAAGCAAAGGCATTAAACATAATGCTGGCAGCAGGATTATAAATGCGTGTTGACATTTCACTTTTCATTTGAACGTAGTCGCCTGTAGCTACACCGGCTGACCTGCAGTACGTGGAAGTTTGTAACTTTAATAAGCTGACAATTTAAACACATAAAAGTGCCCGTAGCAGCGTGAGCATTGTTTGCTCTCTGCAGCCCTAACAGTACTATAGGTTTTTGTTTTTATCTTATCTCAGCGAGAGGGGAATTTAAATATTTAATTGCAGTAGAAAAGGGGAAGAAAAAAAAACACAACATTTTGTATTAATTCAGGCTGTTTTTTTAGAATAAGACTATTATTAATATGAGCTAGTTGGAGAACCATCTAATGCAAAGTGTCCAAATAGTACCGTCCCACATGCTCTAGGAAATTGGGAGAAGAGTAGAAGAGCATTGAACTAAATCATCTGAGTAATACTATAAAATGTAAGATGGGTCACAAATTTACATTTCCTGTAATACTTTATTTTCATATAATAATCCAAAAGGAAAATTACCTGCCAGCCACTGACTTAATGGCTGCCTTTTGTTAAAAATGAATTAAATAAATGCACTATTGAACTTGCGCCTCCCACTGTTGGATTGCACCGTAGAATCTCAGGCCCCCTGACAATGATCCTTGCAAAATTAAAATGAATATGTAACGAGTAGGAACACCTATCTAAAAGCCTTCACATAGCATGCTTGTATATCTGCCTCAGAGCAGATGGCTTTTTTTGAATAGAACAAGGTGGTTTTAATATTTGAAATATTTGAAGATTCAGCGAGAAACATAATTTTTCATTCCTCACTGCGGATTAAATGGTGGCAGCTCGCTGGTTCTTTTCATGTGGGATTTAAGTTGAATCCAGAGTTGTTTTTTTCTAATATAGGTTGCTTTGAATGTACAAAAAACTATCACCCAAACTCGAAAATGTTGCCAGTGGATGGAGAGCATCAGAGACAGAGAGAGAAAGCAAAAGAAAAGAACACGATGAAGGAAATGCATGAGATTGGGACAGACGGCAGGAGAGATGAGTTACTGGCTATCATTCAGCTTATTCACTCAAGTATGTCATTAAATCATGAGTTGTTTAAAAAAAAAAGAAAAAGGAAGGACAAATATGGGAAGCTTTGCTGGACTCATTTAGTGGCTTCCTCCTCTGTCATGTTGTTTCTCTGAGCACGCCGACTGAGAGAGACTGAATTCTGCTACACCGCTGAGTAACCTTGAATTTATGATTGCATGTTTGTTTTTTTATATATATATTTTGTATTTTTATATATATATATATATATATATATACAGTTCACGGCTCTGCCTCCTGCATCCGTATTTGTAAAGAGACAGACTCGTTCTGACCCGAGCGGTACCTGAAGAGCACACTGCGTCATATTTTAACTCCCTTTGTCTTTGACAGATGGCTTGGCTCTAAAAGCCTCTGTCCATGGTGCTGAAAGCTGGCCTGATGTATGAGCGTCGGGGCCTGTTTGATAAATCCAGCATGTCACTCTGCCTCTGACAGACATTCATCATGCTTGGCTTTCTCATGTGAAATGTACTGTGTGCTTGATAATTCAGTGAGACAAATAAAATGGTCTCAGTCTCACCATGCGTTGACTTTTCAGTACTGTACTTTATCTCCCTGTCATAGGGACGCTGTGTCCCTGCCTAAGCACAGGCAGCTGCAGCTGTAGCACAGTGACTATATTCAGACCAGCTGAAGGACGAACATGTTCTTAATGAGGCGGCTAATGAGTTTGGTTCTTTTGTTGCTGTTCTTTTCTTTTTTTTTCTTCTCAGGGTTAGGACGGCCATACAACCATCAGCTGAAGTCTCCTGCCTCCAAAGGCTCCCTCTGTACTAGTTGGTCATTATCAATATTGTGTTTTACATGCTTGCAGCTGTAATGTCACATATACAACTCATTAAACAGTAGACATTACCCCATGTTGGATGACGGCTAAAATAATAGTGTAATTTTAATACCATGCATTTTGCTTTGAAATAAATCTAATGCATTATGACAAATATGAGAATAAAGAAAAGGCAAAAAAATAGGCAATTGTTTGTAAAAGAAACAATGACATTTATTTTTTTTTCTTAGCACTTTACTTAGTTAGTCTGTTGTGCCCATTGATCACATAATACAGTTAATATAAAAATGGCTTTTTAACTTCACACCCAAAGCAACAACGAAATGTTTTCTTAAAATATGTATGCTAAAAATACTGAGAAAGTATTTCCACTAAAAGTACTGGAAATAGCTTGTGATTCTGCAATGATGACATGGCCATGTTTTGCTGTTTCTTCTGTTTCTTCTCTGTTTACCTCGTGTAGTTCTTGTTGGAGGCACTTACCAGGGCATAACAGACCGCTTTGTGAGGAGATAACACATCAATCACCTCAGTTTTAACCAACCTGTTATTTGTTTTAGTCCAACACATATATTTTTTTTTCCTAGTCACCGTTGCAATGAGAACTACACAGCATAAACAGCCATTTGGCAAATGTCCTCTCTAGATACTCATTTTGTAGCTGAATTTCATTAAGCTTAATGTGACGACGTAATCAAAAGTAGTCTGCCCCTCGCCTTGATTTAAAACCCATTTAAACTGTTTGGTTACAGATGATTTGTCATTACATCAACATAATAGAATATATAACAATATTTCCATGAAAAATCAAGAATCCATTTTAAATAGAAAAAGGGGGGTTTATATTTCATCAAAAGGCTTACACCATAGTCACTGTAATTTGTCTACTCTACTAAATCTCTCTCCCCATAATAGACATGTGTTATTACTGTATCTCTAACTCGTCTATGGATGTTTGACAAAGCACAGACGGTATTGCTTGGGACCACACAGACAGTTCCACAACTCTGAACACATTTAACAGTCAATTACAAGAGAGTTGACCATCATCATCTTCACTTTCTTTTCACTACCTGCATTTCTGTATGAATGGTATTGAAATATATTGTTTTGCAATAAATGACCCTTTCTGTTGATTTTAGCTTGGTTTGGTGTAACGGTTACAAAGCCACCACTTCAGCTGGGGTTGATACTGGGAGAGCATGTAGTCTACTTTAAACTGTTCCATCCCAGTCCAATAGTAGATTTGCCAGTGTATCTCAGCCAGGGTCCAGCAATGGGTATGCCTTTGAAACAGTACTACTCTCCACCCCTGCCCATGGCCTTGTCCAATCAGTGTAGTTGGTGTGTGGTGCTCTACAAAGCTGCGCTTCTTAAAAGGCATTGTCAGATACATTTATGACTGTGGCTTTCACTTTGACTCCACTTGGCAGTCCCTTACCCGAAACCCACAGCTTTGTAAAGAAAGGAGAGTGCATACCGGTTGCTTCCACTGGTGTCAGCGAAGCTTTGGAGTCGCATTTCCTTATTTCCCCATAAAGGTGATGGTTCCTCAGAGACACATAAATAAGCAGGCATGCCACTGAAATAACAGCCAAGAGCACACCAAAGACGGTGATTACTGCTGCGTCCCATTTTTCGGTGCCCTCAGCTGCCAGCTCTAATCCTTTAGTGGTGACATTGACACATTTGGTGTCATGGTTGTAGTGGATGCTGCCAACATCCACACAGACTTTGTACAGAGTGGCGGGGCTGAGATGGGTGAGGTTGTAGGCCTGGACGTCAGAGGGAACCCTGGTGGTAAACGCTGTGGTGGGATGGTTAGCATCTGATCCTGTGTACCATTTAATGTTTGGGGCCAAGGTGCCATGGCCGGCCTTCCAGGAAACCAGGATAAAATTAGTCCCGACTGATTTTATTAGGACATTCAGAGACCCAATTGCAGGTTGGGGGAAATATCCATTCACCTCTACTGAAACAGATTTAAGATCAGCTCCAACCAGATTATGGGCAACGCAAGTGTAAAGACCAGCTTCATTTTCTGTTATATCATAAATGTCAAAAGTTCCCTCTGGGTGCATGTAGAACTTGTCAGACACTGTGTTAGGCAGGACCCTGGTACCAGACGGAGTGATCCAGTAGATGTCCGGCTCTGGTTCAGCGAAGGCCCGACAATGGAGTGACACAGAGCTCCCATTCGGCGCTTTAATGTGCCCGGGCATGCTTTCAGGAGATATGAGTGGCAGACAAATCTCCATCATCTCCCTGAAGTGCACCTGTCGTACATGCTGGCCTTCGTACTCTGGCGGCTCCACACAGTACAGTGAATCAGGCTCCATGAAGCGAAGGTTGGTCTTGTTCATGTTCATCCAGCGGACTACGCAGTCACAGCGGATGGGGTTGCTGTGCATGCTAACCTCTCTGAGATTTGGGAGGGACTCGACAGTAATCCTGTGAAGGGCACTGAGCGCATTGCCATTTAACATTAGGGTTTCCAGCCGCGGTAGTTTGTAGAAAGCATTAGGATGAATATAGGAGAGTTTAGGATTGTTGGTGGCTTCTATTTTGGTCAGCTCGGGGAGGTTATTGAGGGCAAAGCTATCAATGGAAATGAGCTCTGGCATGCTATTAATCCCTAGTTCTTTCAGATGGAACATATCCACAAAGTCTCCTCTCTGTATCCTCGCAATTGGGTTTTTATTTAGATCCAAAAACTTAAGATTCTTAGCATTTTTCAGGGCAGAATGAGGCACCTCCGGGAAAATATTATCATAGAACGAGATGCTCTCTAAGTTATCAAGACCAGCCAGTGCATCGTCAGGAAGCTGAGACAGGTTCATTCTGGTGAGAACCAGACTGCGAAGGTTAGTGAGAGGTTTGAAGTTCAGATCATCAATAGAAAGAATAGGATTCTCACCAATCATCAGGATCTCTAGATTTAGCATGGGCTCGAACCACTCTCTTTTAATGGCCGTCAGCTTGTTAGAATTGAGGTGGAGCCGCACAAGGTTGCTGAGACCCTGAAAAGCCATCGGGGAAATGGAGGAGATGAGGTTGTGATTCATGTAGAGCTCCTGAAGGTTCGCCACCTCAGCAAGACTTCGCTCAGGCAGCTCTTGTATCCAATTTTCCTCCATATGAAGGGACAGCAGGTGAGGAAGATTCCCCAGGTGAACATCGCTGATGGAGGATAAATTGTTTTGCGATAAATCAATCTCTGTGATGTTGGCCAGATAATCCAAGGGTTTGTCAATCTTGGCAACATTGTTTGTTTGCAGTAATAGTACTTGTGTTCCCACTGGTAATTGTTCCGGCAGGCTAAAGAGTCCCAAGTCATTACAGTCAACTGTCTGAGCCTCCATGTACACCGAACTCGGAGAAAACCAGGGTCTGATCTCACATACACAGAGCTTCGGGCAATCGGGCCTCTCCTCTGTGGCCACGACAAAAGAGGCCATGGCCAAGCCGACAAAGAGGCGATCCACGAATGACACGTCCTTCATATTGGACCGTTTCCCTCCAGTAAGAAATTGGTCCTTGTAGATTAAGTGGTCTAAGCTGTTAACTTCAAAAATAATGAATCATTTGCCGCAGCTGCTGAGGCGATCGACTCACCACCCCGGCCACCGCCACCACCAAGTGCAGCAGGGCTCCCTGGGGTTTTTTGTCTTGCTGTGTTGACGCCCTTGGATGTAATGACCAATCACTCACTGTTGCCTGCAGGTGTCAGGGTTCGGGGCCGAGGCTGCAATCAGGCAGACCCGAGAAGGTTGGGGGGAGAAGGAAAAAAAAGGATGGACTGATATTATACTTCAAAGGATTTATGTTAAGCACATTCATAGGTATCCATGAAAAATCTCTTTAAAGATGGATGTCCTCATTGATTGTCGTCACTTGCTTCCAGAGTCCACAGCCCAGTCCATTCCTACCTGTGCAAGACAAACAAGACGGAGAGAAGCGGTGTGAGAATTACATGATACTGGACTTGGTCAGGGAATTTCATAAGAGAGGGATTTGGGCATATTGACATTTGTCATATGCACACTGATGCATGTTGACATTTGTGCAGTCTCCCTTCAAGATATAGAACCGTGGATTCATATCTACTTGACCTTCTAGACTTCATTCTGGGGACGTACTGATGTGCTCCCCCCATATGGCATTAAACTGTTAGCAGTGTATGTCTATTATTGGTTAAATAAAAGGCTTTATTAAGATTTTTAAATAGCAGACATCCTAGGGTTTAAGCATTAGCCTTTGGGGCAAGCGGCTTAAAGACACTGGAATATGTCAGTTACTATGGCAACAAGTAAACGGGCAGCCAATGACACGCAGCACAGTGAGACAGTTTGCTGTACATGCCACACAGTTGCAGCCTGTTTGTGAGAAGGTGCAGCACCGGCAGCTAAATAAATACAAATGTGTTGTCGTAATGTATTGGTGAAATTAACAAATCTGCACACTAACCAGATTTAACGTTTTTGCAAAAATAATAATGTTAGGATATAAAGAGTCCTAAAGGAAAAATAAACTGCATATTTATGGTGATGGACACATGTTGACAAATAAAAATAATCCAAGGTCAAGAAGAGGTTGCCACAAGTTGTATCTCTGGCTTTGTTAAATGACATTTTACTGAAATCTTAAAAAAAACAAAACGTGACACCTTAACTGTGTCTGAAATGTCTCACTCATTCACTACTATCAACCTTTATGAATTATTGTCACTTGGCATTATCACTCACACTTACAGATATTTGTTTACATGTGGCGACTGTGGGTCAGTGGTTAGCAGGTCGGTTGGTGGTTCAATCCCCGCCCTAGTCGATGTGTCCTTGAGCAAGACACTTAACCCTGAATTGTTCCCTGTAGCTGTGTCTACAGTGTATGAATGTAACATGATTGTAAGTCGCTTTGGATAAAAGCGTCAGCTAAATGACATGTAATGTAATGTACATGCAATGTAATTATTTAATTCTACTGTGGAAATGTTTGAAGGCACTGTATTATTGCATACATTTTCCACTCAGAATGTGGACACTTTAATAAAATGTGCATTGTAAATAGGGAGTGTTTTTGGACACAATTCTCGTCTAAATTGAGTGAAGGCTATATTTTACATATTTCAATTGATTTTTAGGTGACATGCAGAACAACACTTTATATTAGAGATGCAGGTATGTATAAGCAGTATTTTTAAGACATTTGAAATGTCTACGTGTTTCACTGACAATCAATTAATCGTCAGAAACTGTTTAGGCTGTTTAGAATTTTAGACCCACGTTATAGTTCGTAAATATCATCCATGTTGTGAAGTGTGGCATCTAGAACATAAAAGCTTCAACAAACATTACAAGGCAAACAAATCAACAAAGACAACAGATTTGGTTCTTTCATTATTTGCCATTTATGATGTAATAATTATTAAATTGTCCATAAATATCTTCATACAAGCCTGAATTATTTGAGAAAATAATCTCAAATCGTGCTGGGTCTACGATGCATCCTCTTGCATAAGAGTAAGATATCTCTTCATCATGCAGTGCCTCTTTTGCCATCACATTCTCCATGTTCCATCCTCTTTTGTTATGCGACAGCTGAAGTGCACCATGTAATGTGCTGTATGTAACTGCCTCTTACTGAACACATAGGTTGATGGTGCTTGTGACATTTCAGGTCAATAAGAGTGTGCAGCACATCATGGGTAAAGTCAAGAGAGATGGGATGAAGCGGAAAGAATCCAGAGAAGAAGTGTGACCGAGGCCGGAAAGTGAGAACAAGGGAGATGTGTATATGTAAATATATATATATATTGAAATATATATTTATATATATATATATATTTAACTATATAAATATATATATAAATATAAATAGATATAAATAGATATATATATATATATATATATATATAAAATCTTCAGCAGGCGGCAGAAACACTGCAGTTTGCCCCCACCAAGCCACGGTTTCATTCCACAATCTTTGCATTGGCTGGAGTCCAGACAAGGGGCTAGTGGAATGAGAGAGAGAGGGGGCGGGATTATTTTTTCAAAGCACCTGGCACTTTAATAAGCTACAACACCCAGAGCATTCTGATAAACAGGGTTCAGCTTCTCGCCCTCACCACTGGCCCTTCATTGTGGGCTTTGCAGTTGATCCGTGCCCTGGAAACAACAGGCCATAATCTGTAACTCAGCCTTCAGCGTTTGGGTCTCACCTCTGCTCGCTCTGGTTTCTCACAATTACCAGCAGTGTAATGTGGTCAGGTTAACTATTATTGTGGAGAGCATTATTGTGTAATCACTGCAGGTGGCTCGGGTGTGCGGTCACTGTTTTACCAATGATGTTAATTGTGTCTTTTGGGATGTTTTCAAGCAATGGCTTCTGTTGATGATCGATATTTTCTGTTATCGGCTTTGCTGCACTCCGAAATAAAATCTTTAAATGGGAAGTGTTGGGGTGGAATAAGAAATAGTGATGCACTATTTTCACAACACATTAAATAAATAAGGTGTTAATTCATCAATTTATTTGTAAACTTGGAGATAGATGTGAGGTCGACATCATGGTATTGAGAGGCAGAAAGAGACAGATTGACAAAGACAATTAGTTATTGTTTTTAGTGTAATGTGAATGTCTGTGGTCTGGCCAATATCTAGGATGGGATTAGGAAGGCTTTACCGGACCACTTGCAAGATGGCGTGGCCAGCAAACGCAAGATATTTCCCTGCCAATTAATGAGGATACATTTCTGCTAATGATCATTCACTTCATTTTGAATGCAAAATTACAGTTAGTGTCAAAGTTTGGAATAGTAGCATTTGGGCAGATTGTTTGTTCTCTAAAATGTCTTGACATATTTATATTGTTTGTTTTGTCCGAGCAACAGTCCTTGAAGGATAAAAAAATTAATTCACATTTTAGAAAATCGTCCCGATGAAAAATAATGAATCATTTGCCGCAGGAGCAGATTAATTTTTCAAATGATCGACTAATCAATTAAATCAACTAATTGCTTCAGCTCTTTCAAATTGTTATTCTAACCATTCAGTTTGAGGGAAATTGTCGAGTACTATTGCATGTGTGAAAAGTTGGATAAGAGAATTGATTAATGATCTAAATAAGTAATACAATGTAATATTTAAATTTCTCTTTTTTGTTGTTCTTCCATTGTATCCCATAATGTGGCTATTTAATGGACCTAGTATCTGGGCCGATTGATACTTTAAGCTTTTGTCTTGACGAGTTAAGTAAACTCAGCCGATACATTCTAAGTGTAGATTTCCTCCCAAATTACCATTTTTATTAATCCTGCTTTCCCATTTTTATATATTATAAATATCACAGGACTTTCATTGTCTCAAAAATAAAATAAAATGTTATTGACAAATGTGTTGAAGTTGAATTTACAGTCTCCTGGGTGTCAGATGAGGTCCCAGTGAAGGGCTGCTGAAGGCAAACAGTGGTAGTCATTTGTAAGAAGAAGCTGACTGACTCAGAGGTGACATCTTGTGTGGCAATGTGTCTGATGTAGCAAATGTACTGAGTCTTCAGGCATGCATCAATAGTGTTGAGCCAATGCCTTAGTTATGTAATAAAACTGTTTGTAATAAAGACAATCGAGGCAAGGCAGATATGTAATACAACTAAGAAAATGTTTACGCAATGCTCGCGTTCAGATTAGCTGAATGTCAATGACAAGTGGAACATCCTCAGAGCTCAGTGTAGTTTTAAAATCAAGAGGTGTCGTAACACGTCAGCAACATTGAAAAGCTTTCAACAACAGAGCATCCATTAAGAATGCTCGTCTGGCTGGAAAAATATGGCTTGTTAACGGCAGAGAAACTGCATTTCATTACGCTTTGTTATGAAGTTGGAATCTGGTACCATACTGCATTATCTTAAGTGAACTATCCAAATCATGCACACGCAGTTGAACAGGTAAATTGGTATTGTACGACCGCATTATGTGGAGCCCAGTGAAGAGGCAGTCTATATTCTTGAGGCTATGCACTGTGACTGCTGTGGCTACGGAGTCCACACACTTGTATTAACCTATTAGTAACAGGTCCGGTCAAGCTACCCAGCCGCAGCGCTACACACACACACACACTCACGCCCACTGCTACAATGTAGAGCTAATTTCCACCAAATCCTCTACTCAGTTGCCGGTAATTGTGCTGGAGAGGGGAGGCAGAAGGGAGAGAAGAGATGTGGAGGACAAAATGAGTTGCCAGAGGAGGAACTTGTCATTGTATCAGTAGTAGTGTATTGACCTCTGGTGACCCTGAGAATGCCATCATTGCAGAAAATATTAACCTTTGCAAGACCATGAAGCCAAAGTATTAGCCAGTCAAAGATTGGAGTAAAACAAAAAGACTCCCAAGCAAAAAAAAACAACATGTTGTGGTGTATTTTATTGGCAATAACTTGCATTTGGCTCTACAAGAGTAATGTGGTTAATATGGTTGGGGCAAATAGAATTAAAGGATGGATGCTTGTAATGTAAGGCCTTTGCAAACCTTGTGTAGAGAGATACAGAATCAACAGCTGGTACTTTAAGCTAGAGATCTTAAGATGGGATCTCCTGTAACTTAATGTCTAACTGCACTTACACATTAAACCTAAGCTTTGACATTTGTTCGGGCAGCCAATAGAAGCCATTTATAGGTCAGGCTAAGGTGTTCACTCATGGAGTTAACACGAGTTCCCAGGTGTCAGAGGAAAGAGGGGGGCAATCATTCAAGCCATGGTCTCCAAAGCACCTCCATTACTGTAGCAGGCTGACAGTCTAGCCCATGGGCTTTTCACTTTCACCAGTGTTAATCCTGACTGTGAACATTACCGCAAACAAGCTCCTGGTATCTGGCTTGTTTCAGGACTGCCTTCACTGAGATATACAGCTAGGTTTGTTACACCAACAAAAAAAAAAAAATCACTACAAGATAAACTTTAATTTGATGCATTGCTATTATAAAAATTATGGATTATAGCATCTTAAAAAATATATATATAATGTGCAATTTACAAGGTGGTTGGTATTCAATTTGGCATTTGTTTTAAATGAATGTTGTGGAAGTGTTGTTGCGTCACTACTTTATCTTATTACAGTTATTGACATATTCCTACTGAGAAGCTGTTGAGAAATGGCTGTCGTTGCATCACCATTATGAACCGGTATGTCGTTAGTCCTCGTTAGTCACAAATTCCACTCTTAATTAGCGTGACAATTGACATTTAGGAAAAAGATGGAACCCGCCCTCATTAAAATGCTGCACATTTAGGTTGGCTTATTGTTGTTGTCAGGTAAAAAAAACTTAAATTTTTGTTCAGTAATATTAATTACACACGGGGATTTTATGACTTATGTGCTTGAAAATGGAAACCATTTGCTCTCATCTGGAAATGGCACCAGACTAAACATTATGTACCTGATTTGGGACGCGGCTATATTTAAGAGGTTCAGCTGCTGTCAAGGTGAAAAGCTTTTCCATTCAGATCTTGGCAACACCTCACACTTACTTTCCCACTGGGCCACCTCCATTATACTAACATTGTGGCTGTTCCGGACAGCAGTGTCACAAATACAGTTTGATTAGAGACCAGTGAGATACGACCACTTTAAATTAATGAGTGTGCACAGTAGGGGCAGAAAGCATTGGTCCTGGTGGCTCTGCGGTGCTAATTCAGGCGAGCATGACTCAGGTCGGTCGTGCCGCCGAACAGCCGGGCAGAACTGTTTGTTTTATGCTGTTTATTGAAATGAGTTATAAATCCTCCTCCTCGCTTCACAGGGCTTGGATGAGATTTGGCGGAGCGGGGAAGTAAAGATGATTGCTTTGTCGCAGGTTGGGCGCTCATGAATGCCCGGTGTGGCGACAGGTTGACCTACAGTTGATGTAAAAAAAAAAATACAATAATTTCTAATACAATACACAAGTTCTGGGAGGGTTTTGGCATGCATGAAGGAGAACATTTGCGCGATCTGAGCTGTGGAACAAGTCTCCATGTAGGTGGGGAGCATATTGGCCCTCAGGGAGATGAGTATGAGCCCTGCGCGGTTTAAGTTGTAACAGGGTAGTATTGCATCTGCTGAGAGTTAGACCGTACACTCACTGTGGTAAAACTGGGCAGAAGACATAAAGGTCAGCCGTAAGTGGAAAGTAGGGCGCAGCCAAATTGCCTTTTCTTTCATGGGAATAGCTTGTGTATTGTAGAAATGGTTCACTGGGAATTTTGATCCACTGGTAATAAGCCTTGCAAGGCTTTCTTCTTCTTCAAGTCACCCCCTCCCTCTCAGGTTTTTTTCTTCTTCGTCTCCTTTCCTCATATTGCAACCCCCACGTCTCTTTTTTTTCAGACCTTGTCCTTTTCATCCTGCACTCTCACATTTTTCTGCGCTCATCAAACCCCTTATAGTGAACATTTCTCCGTATGCTCCCCACTTGCATCATGATCCACCCAAGCCGTGGACTATTTAGAAGAGAGGCGTTTCATTTTTTTTCCCTGCGTACCCAGCTACCCGTCTTTCTTCCTGGGCATCTTGCTGTCTCGCTGCTCTTTCACTGTTGGCCTAATTGCCCTCTCAATACTTGTCAGCCCTGCTGTGCCAAATCTAGTCTATCTGCATCCCGTCTGACTGTCTCAGTAGCTGCTACATCCTAATTACAAATGTCCGTGTGTGAGTATGAGTTTCATCTTGGCCCGTGCATCATGACCTTTTGGTAACCTCTAAAGTCCAGCGGATGTGGTTTGGTCCTGAACCAATCGCATTCCACCCGGTGCGTCACTGTCTGTCTATCAGACACATGAGATGGAATCCTCACTCACAGCGTTGAGCTGCAGTTATTCTCTTCACTCCGCCATCTTCATGTGCCCGGTGTTTTCATCTGCCAGAGCTGTGTTTGCCTCAGGCTTGGTCACTTGTGAATGTAAGCACTTTAAATCCATTTTCATTTAGCGCTGAAATTAGATATTACCCATACATGTCATGTGATAGCAGGTGTGAGCCCATTTATCACTGCACTTGACATGTTTCTCTTCATATTACAAACAGGCACTTTGCAATAATGCAACACAAAAGGTGTCTTGCCTACTGTTCCAAAGAAACATTTCTTTTTTCAAAATGAACTGAAGGGTTAAGTATTCTATTATGAGTTCTTAATAGGAAGAAAACCATTTAAAATTGGATTATTTCAAAATTAATGACTAAAAACAGGGCAGGTTTTCTTTGCTGATAAAAAGTTAGAGAACCAGTATCAGTGTTTTCCTGTAAATGTCCTCCTCGCTAAGCTTTTTGTAGAGCTATTGCTCTTTCCGGGGTTATTAGTTTCATAAAATGTGAAAAGCAGATGCTTTTTAACACGGCACGACTATAAAGCTTCCTGCGGACACTGGACCCACAGTGGGCATGTAGCGCAGCCATGATGCAACCAGGCCACTTCCGATAAGGCATTCTGGGTAAGCCCCTTCGTGGGTGGGTGCCTCTGAATGGCTTTACTGTCCCTCCCGCTGCCCTTCACCTCATTGATTTACTATTATGCTTTCTCCAAGGTAAGGGAGAGTCCATTAAAGGGAACCTTCACTTCAGTGTGTATGCAGAATGAAAGCCTCCTGTATGGGCTTCCTGTGTGTGCGTGCACGTGGGAGCAGATGGAAACCTTTTCCCTTACATCTGCACTTGTACGGCCATGAATCAGTGGCAAGTCGACTGTTAATGTAAAATCAATGTACCAAATTAACCACGGAACCCTGATCTCTGGTATTTCAGTCCTTTTCTGGAAAAGACATGCCCTTGGGCTGAGCGAGGGAGAACACACGTGCTGCACTACCGAACATTGCAGCACACACACCTGCACTCACACACACGCACACACACACACACACATCAGACCGGAACGAGTACAAATACATAGAAAGATACATGCATTTGCAGACGCAAGCACGCGTAACTTTGGCCTCACGGAGGGCGTACAACAATAAAACATACCAATGCATATT
The DNA here is from genome assembly GCF_009769545.1 of Cyclopterus lumpus. NCBI lineage: Eukaryota > Metazoa > Chordata > Actinopteri > Perciformes > Cyclopteridae > Cyclopterus > Cyclopterus lumpus. Next base: position 10,725,194 of record NC_046988.1, read on the forward strand.
CGTATAAAGCATGCATAACGCACCACACAGCGAAAGAGCCCAGATAGGTCCCCTTGTCTAATTCGCATAGTGCTGCATCTATTAAAATTAAGGGAAGGTATCCAGCTTAAGGCTGCCGCTGATAAGGTCAAAGGCGTCGCGAACACATTCCAGCACTCATTTCTCCCCCAACATAATCGCACTCACTCTTGACAAAAAATCTGCATAATGTTCCATGTATAGCTGCTAGCCAGAATGAAAGAGGGAACCGTGAGGAGGGAGGAGGGAGGGATGTGTGTGTGTGTGTGCGTGTGTGTGTGTGTGTGTGTGTGTGTGAGGGGGGAGGAGCCAGCGGCATATCCCTCAAAGTCAGAGCCAAATTGAATCTGCAGGTGCAAATGTGGCATGTGTGCTGCCTCTAAGATGCGCAGCTATCTATATTTATATGAATAATATATGACTGGTCAAGGGGCCACAAGCCCAGAGGGAATAAGTTCCTACGGCAGATGAAATCAATCATTATATGCCACTGAAATGCATTTATCGCTGGCTTGGACTCTTTATTATGATTTCATGGGGTTTGATATGGGCTTTCTCTTTCTGTTTTCATTCTCTTCTCTTCCTCAGCTAAAACAGATGCACGATATGGCACTTTCAAATGGCACCGTGGCTTTGTGTCTATTCAAAAAGCTGGGCTGATTTTAGGTTTCATATATATATATATATATATATATATATATATATATATATATATATATATATATATATATATATATATATATATATTTATTATATATATTTTGTATATATATATATTTACATTATATATATAATGTGCAATTTTCATACATATATATATATATATATCAGAATCAGAACTATTGCTAAGTGCGTAACACATACAAGGGGTTTGACTTGGTGAAAGGTGCAGAACAATAAACAAAAATTAAAATGAAATATATGTGGATTTACGTGTATATTTCTGCCCATGATATGTATACAGACAATTGGTGTCTGTCCATGCATGCAACATCTATGCATAAGTGTCCGCGGCTTCATCAATGCATGAACACTTGGTTTGGTCTCTTGGTACAGCTTCCACAAAGCTTTTCATTAGTGCACTGAGGGCCTATACGTATCAATCTGAATGCACAACAGATGGACGGCACAGCAGTAGTCCTTAGATGTCCTCTCTCATCTCTGCCCATGTTTGAAACCGCAAAATGGGCATATGTCGCTATCATGTCCAACTCGGATATGAATCTGCGCAATAGCAGATTAATTAGTCATTAATAACTTTGATTTTCTTCTTTTTTTTGGTGAGAATTGGCATCTTCATCATCAGTGTTAGTTGTTGTTTTCCAAATACCTGACGCTTCTCTATTATCCGTGTTAGTATTTTATAACACCTATTAGTTGAAGCCGCGTGGTTCCATCGCAACATTGTACACACACACACACAGGTTTGCTAACTTAAATACTTTAAATGCTAATGTGAAAGCAAATGTCATCGGATACAAAGGAGCTGTCCCATCCCATTCTGACCTTTTGATATGGACTGAACAGCAAAATGTCACGCATGTTGCCATCAAACCATGTTTTCATTGCTGTTTTTGTTATGTTCTTTGTGTCTCTTCATATACTTTGGGTCCACTACAGTCCATCCACCAGAACCTAGACAATAAAACCATGTACAACACTCGGTTCCCCCCTGTTCTTTTTGCCCTCTGTCTGTGCTTATTCCATTTTAATGGATGCCTGTGTTTGTTTGGGAACAGGATGCTATCAGAGAGCCTATGCTTGGCTGCACAGACTGATCCCCTGCAGCCGTCTTGTGAATATGTTTACATGCATTTCACTCAGGAGCCACGATAGATCCTGAAGCATCTTGTTACCAACATTATGGAAAAAGATGGTGAGATTAATTTGATTTTGATGGCGCAATAGTGTAGTCTTCCTGAACTCCACACTGACTCGTAACCGGTTGTAGCTTTTGGCACCCTTACATTTTCTCACCTCACAGGAACCGGCTGCCCTCTGTTTCCAGAGAAATTAATATGAAGCACACACACTGTGCTGCCTGTCACACTCTCCGAGCCTCCACAAGGCCACTGCTGGCACAATACCTTGTCCACTCCCTACACACACACACACACACACACACACACACACACACACACACACTAACAAACAAACACTGCTTCTCACTGTTTCACACGCGGATCAATAGGCAATTCGCAAAGCCACTCGCTTTAAGTGTATGACTTAGTGTGGACATGTAATATTGATTTGTTTTGAACAAATGTGCCCAAATTAATAAAGCAACCCATTACTGCTTTGCTTTATTGTTTTTTCTCACTGTGCGGGGAAAGAACCTGGCAACATGGCTACAGTGTTATGATAGCAGCATATATTGAACCTCACAAACTAGTTTGGAGCTGCATTTTGCATGACATGAAATCACCACAGCGGGAAAGAAGAAGAAGAAAAAAATCTGAAACATTTGTGCTCAAGGATCACTTGTGAAAAGCTGATTATTTAAATATAAGCTTTACAAGCAGCCTCCGCTCAGCAGGTGGTCACATAATTCGAAGTGAGAACAAAACGTAGTGTGTGGGCCGAGGTTTTCTCAGCGTGGCATGGCGTCTGATGTGAGGGCATGAGGGCTCTCATGTGGCATTTGACTGTGGGTTTCATATCGAGCAGCTGTTTTGGGTGAGTCATTCGCTGTGGAGGCCAAAATCTATCGCATCCATCACCGGAAACAAGCACGCACATTCATGCACGCAGACACGTCTGCACAGAAGATTACAGAAATCGGATTCAGTAACCCCACCCCCCACCCAACATCCTCCCCCGTGAAAATCACATTTGTCATTATCTGTTTATCTGCCTTTGAAATATTCATGAGTAATACATCTGCTGGATGACATACATTTTGGACATAGGGGAGGGTGCGAGAGATGAGGTGGGAGGGGGGCTGAGAGAGATGGAGAGGAGGTAGAGAGGCGCTCCAATGCAGTTAAGGGATTAGTGAATACCTTCTCCTATTTCTCTCTCTCTCTCTCTCTCCAGCGGGGTCCTTGGATGTGTGGGTGTACTGGCACACACAAGCAGGTGAGGCGATGATGGTAAACGCGCTGGAAGAAGCCGCTCTGTGGCTGTGTGTTAATGACTCAAAAGAGCCTCGATGTAACGACGTGGCGGTGTTAAAGCAACGAGTCCTGTTCAAAAAGGAGCCCGGGTGTTACGTACTTTCATGGCATGTGTCGGTAACGACTTCAACAGGAAGGTTTAACGGGGAGGGAAGGAGAGAGTGAGGAAGAGGAGGAGGAGGAGGACTAGGAGGGGGGGGATTTCTTCGAGACGTGTCTGGTGTGCGCTCACTAAGCAGGACCGGGGGACATGACACTGCCAGTCCATCACTCTCTCTGTCTCTCTCACACATACACACACACACATACAGTGTAGCTCCACGCAAACACAAGTCCGCCTCAAATATATCTTAATTAATTATTATTTCCTAAACAAGAGTCCATCATAAATCCGGTCTGGTTCAGGCGCAGATCCTGCAGAGTTGCGCAAAAGCGCGTCTCCGCGTCAAGTGATGGATTCGAGGCCAGTCTTCAGCATTATTATCCTGCACTAATTTCTGCAACAACTTATATGTGATTGGTATTTGAGGAGCGGATCAATACGCTGTTTAAATCACGAGTCTCCATGTCCGCTCAAACGTCCCTGAATCCCAGGCGTTTTTTTTTTTCTTCCCCCGGTTAACTTGGACAACGCGTTGCGCAGAGGCGCCCATCAAACGAGAGAAATACATTGTTATAGTAATCAGAGTTAACTTACCCGATTTAACCATGATAGCCGCGCTCGAAACAGTGCGTGTGCGCGTTGCCTATATTCCCATCAAGTGCGCCGCTCCAATGACGAGCGCGCAGCATCGAGCCCGTCAACAACGTGTGGTCTTCTTATTTGTTACGCAGTTGATGAGCAATCAGTTCTCGGCTTCTTTCCACGGTAAAACACACGGCTTCTGCATGAGCGCAGGCGGAACACGGCGAAGTCCAGCGGCAGGTTGGCGAGACTCGAGAGCGCGCAGAGAGATTCATGTGTTCCTCGTGCCCTTCCCTTTCCCTTCTCGTCTTGGCGGCTGTTAAGGGCGCATCTCTCCCCCTCAAGTGTCAGGCGGACCACATAGATGCGCCGCCGTCTCCTCAGCAGTCATTAATATCAGGACAAACCCCGACTCTCCAGAGAACAGCCAATAGCGTCAGAGAAGCAGGCGAGTCGCTCGCAGCATCCCTGCTCTGGTTGGCTGAGGGGAGCCGTCAGTCATATCCGAGAAGCCCGCTCTCATCTGTCTTCTTCTGGTGGAGGTGAAGCACGCTGCAAAAAATATCCATATTAACAAGTCACTGAATCAAGTTATGAGTTGGGGGGGGGGGGGAAATAGGAAACCAAATATTAAAGTGGGTGAGATGGTTTTTTTTTTTTTAATTGTCTGATTGATATTTGTGAGAAACATTTCAAAACAATTGCAGGCACTGCACGGACATCAAATTGATGTTGAGTCGAGATGATAGCCGGATCGAGTTTATCTGCGCTGTAAAGATCTGCCTCCCCCTAAGGTCATGTGCCCATGTGACAGTATCGTTTCTGACCTCCCTCTACAGGCCTTACACATCCAGCATGTTTGATAAGGACCAGACTGCCCCGAGGGGGACCAGCGGTGGAAAAAGCGTCTCGATCCTTTAGTGTTCTAGCATTTTACTGCTGTAGTTGGTTACAGACGAGCTCATTTAAATTATGTTCCAGAGTTGATTATGTATGTTCAATTGCATGCACTTGTTTTGGAACCTTTATTTGTAAAGTAATGTATAGATGTCAAATAAGTGGGGAAATGAGATGGAAATAACCAAATTAAGTCCCCAAAATGTGGATGTAAGTACAGTATTTGAATACATTGCATTCCACCTCTTTAAAGGGCTCACCAAACTAACATCACATATCCTTTGTAAAGGAAGGCTGTGTACAGAGAGAGAGTTCAGAATAGATCGCAAACATCTAAAAATCAGTGTTCAACAAAATATGTTTTAACTTTTTATTAAACGTCCTACGTACTTTTGGATGCCGTTCAGACAGAGGGCGAATACATGTATGTATTCAGACAGACGGTATATCAGAAAAATAATGTTTTTTTCTGAGCATTAAAGCATATTTCATGTTCTGGTAGAAACCCCAAGATACCAGACCTGTAAATTAGCATATTGGCAGGTCTCCTTTCAAGCTAGTGCAGGACTTCAACATAAGAATGAACATCCGTTGTGGGTGCCAGGGGTCCCGTGGCGACTGGTATTGCTAAAGGATGCAGCGAGACCAAAGCGACGCAGCAGCACCTATGGAGGAGGTTATGGCGGAAAATCCCAAGAAGTGTCCAAGAAAAGTGTGCGTGTTGATGCTCCAGATAAAAAATGTTTCAAAAAATAAAGTGGGTGTTCACATCGAGGAAGGTAAAAATAAAATAGTAATCGACAGAGAAGACAAACACTCGGCGAGCTCACCTGCACGACTGCGTCACAAGCCGCGTTGGTGTAATTACTCTCACGGCCAGAGGGGGGAGACCAAAGTTGACAGCTTTAAATAAGAAAATTGAATGTCATTATTTGGAATTGCCACACCGTCCTGGCACATTTACGAATGGCATCAGCCCACGTGCACTGCGGAATCCATGGCAAACGGCCAGCAGCTGTCACTCTCCGTGTGCACATGCATCTGGAGATGGACATTTTTTGCAGTGCAGAGGGAATGAGGAAGAGGGCGCAGGCAAGGAAGAAAATGGATATCTGTACCTATTAGCTCCAGAGCTCCCGACTCAGTTCCCAGGAGGATTTCTAACACAATGTTCTACAAACCTGATGTTCCGTGGAGGTCGGGCTGGGTTATCCGCTACTCCAGAGAATGAGATGTACCCCATCTGACAGCCCAAAGGGGTTCTGATCCAAGATTGTACTACCTGAGGCTGCCAGGCTGGGTGGAGGTCTTAATGTATACAACCTCGCCGTACAGCATGGTGTTCTTTAATCTATGTGGTGCCATTCACATGTCTGTAAAGCCTCGGGGAGATTTGGGAGTTTTGCTGGGTCAATATCCCACATAAACTACCCTTTTAATCTCCAGTAGAAATTACTCGAATGTGTTATGTAAATTGCACAGAATTATTTATTTTGAAAGTTATCTCATAAATGGATGACCTTTATGAATACATATAATGCCATGAGAGTATTTAGACAGTTTTCTTTAATTTAATTCATGCCCCAGGTGCTGTGCACTCAAACTTAAGTATTGATGTGATTTTTTCACCTTTTTTCCCCCATACTTTCCCCTTAGTTTATTTAGCATTTTTGCATTACGGTACTTAAGATTTGTGTCGTCTCTAGATTTTCAAACTGCCCTCTGTCGCTGACAATGGGACAGATGCCTTTTCGAAAGGCGGCAGCTTTTATTTTCTCATTACAGAAGTAAAAACAGCCAGCTGTTTAATTCAGTACAGATACAATAACAATAGTGAGCCTTGAGAGAAGCGGTTGTTTGTATGTTCTCATTTACATCATATTTTGTTCGTATGTTCACTAATGTGGTCAAATTTAATGAGTTGACCTAGTCTGGTTGACATGTAGTGAATACAAAGTCCAATATTAGGCTCCATAATTATGAAACACACTTCTGCTGAAATTCCATTTCTTTCAGCTTTTTATTTGTCTGCCAGCTTGTCTAACAGGATGACCTGACACATTTATTGTTTTCATTAGCATGTGTGTTATATACACACAAAAAATACTACACTGTGCACACAGATTTTATAGGTGTCGAAATTATAATTCCAGATTCAAAAATGTTTCAATCGGAGTCACCTGTTCTTTTCATCACTTCAGATGGCCAGATGCGTTTTGTTAATAACCGTCTTTATAAAGTTTCAGCGTAATTCATATCCTATTCCTTTGATGCCTGTTGCATATTTCTAAACGTGTACTCCTTATTTCGAATAGAGGTCCAGTTATACCTTTCAACACAAATTGTTTCTGTAAAGCCTCCGGTCATTCAATGTTCCTCAAATTTGGCAGTTTAGACGTGAGCTGCATGTAAAACAGAAAAGAGACGCATCGAAAGAAACTCTGATTTATTGAACCACTCAGAGGAATGTAGTTCGACTAACGGCAAAAAAAGTTTTATTATTATAGTATGTTTGTGGCAAATTAACTTGACCCATTACCAAAAAAAAGAAATTCTACTTGTTTGATTATGTAGCTGGATGATTAATTTGAGTTTTTGTTATGTCTTCAACCTGCTCGCATTTTACTGCATCAAAGTCCATTTTCTTGTTTCTTTTTCTTCAGTCAAACATGTAAAACGAGCACACATGGAATAGTAAGTTATAGCAGACCTGGACATTGCTTCATTTTGCACATGAGTATATGTTTGAATATAGTTTCTGACAGAGACATGGAAGAACACTTAAGCACGTGGACTGTCGGTGTGTTTAACCTTCTGCATCGTGAACCTGTCTCACACAAGATTCTGCTCCGCTTGAAAAATAGACTGAATTTTTAAAGCATCTTGTTCTTCTTGAAAACCAGAGTTTAGCCCTACAGTATATGTTCTGTATAGAACGACGCGCACGCTGTTATAATACATCATCGCATGTAAATCAAAAGACTTTCTATCTTTCATTCCTCTGGAGACGACAACTTTAAAAGCGAGCCTACGTTTGCTGATTCAGCATTTTTGTCTTGAACCGTTACAATATAAGTTGACCGCGGTGACTTCACACCTCATGAAGCCAGTCGAGGGTGCATGAACCCCCCCCCCCCCCCCCCCCCCCCCCCCCCGACACAGCTTTGCAGTGTCAAGTTGGAGTCAGAACTTTGCATGGACAGAAAAAAACAGGATATCGCCCCGCTGTGAACCATGGGCATCACATTTGATGCAATAAAAACACTATTTTCGAGGGGTGGGAGCTTCCTGTGAAAATGCGTGAGGTGTTTACAGAGCGAGTTATGTTCTCGCTCATTCTTGTTTATTGCGGAGTTCGGGGGAATATTCTCAAGGCGTTTCGTGGTGACATTTTGTGATGTGTTCCGCAGAGGGAGAAAAGGCCACAGAGGGCAGTAGAATTTATTGACTGAATTTCACAGTTATAAATGAGTCTTTTACAAGTGGCATAAAGAAAATGATCTGTTCTCTGTTGAGGCCGCGGAGATCCGTAAACCTGTTCCGCCTACCGCCAACAGTCACGGCACTTGTATTAAATAAGGATTTGTTCAATAGACTATAACATAATAACAAACATCTTCTAGAATTGAAGATGGAGGCAACGTATTTCAAGCACATGAATAGCTTCTTTCACAGAAAGACCCTTAGCCACCGCATATATAGTCACCAATAGTCTCTCCTTAGGTTCTGTATGAGCAGCCTGTGTTTGCATTTGAGCGTATATACTTTAAAGCTATGTTCGCTATCATTGTATTGTGTGTTTTGTAAAGACCTCTGACGTCTGTTGAGCACTGAAGACAGTCTTTAGGGAGATATCCAGTAGAATAATCGTCTCTGGAGAAAAGCTGTACACAAAGAGACCACTGTCTACGCTGCACAGTCAGTGTTACTCAAACAATACATATTCCTCACAAAACCACCCCGAGGCTTTAATGTCTTTCCTCAGACTGCTGCGGTCTGAGGAATACCGCTGTGTGGAATTGAAGGCTTCCAACATGCACGGTTTAGAAACCAAGCAATTTTCTCTTAAATTGTTAGTTTTCCGCAAACTTGGAAACTTCTTTCAGCGAATAAACACCTCACTGATGCATAGGAGGAGTGTGTGTGTGTGTGTGTGTGTGTGTGTGTGTGTGTGTGTGTGTGTGTGTGTGTGTGTGTGGAGGAGGGGGGGGACACACACAGTCTGGAGTGACAGTGTCTTTGAATGGGAAGGATTATAATAGTTTTTCTTCACAGTAAAGTCACATCATTGAAGATAATTCAAAGAAGCAGGTTGCTTTTTGCAAGAAGCAAGCCATATTATAATACTGAATTCACAGTGTAGTTGTAGGGTTTTACCTCTGAAACGTTTAGCTCATTAAGACTTATTTTGTAGCTTTTCTTAAACACTTGAGTCTTCATCTTGAGTGCAACAAGCAGTCAGGGTTTTGTCATATTTGCATTGAACCTAACCGAGATCCCCTGTGTGGGCAGCACTGTGACGGCTTGTATTTTCTGTTAGTGAGGTTTCAGTCAGTGGCAATATTTGTCTGCTTCACCATTGTGGCTTTAGCTGCTTGCACTCTCTACCTTCTTTATTTTTATTTATTCATTATAATAATAATTATAATTTCCTATCCACCAGAGAGAATAACCTGAGAGAATAACCTGCTGGACAGTGGTTGTTTAGAAGAGCAAATATACAAGCTTGATGTACAAATAGTCACTTCTATCTGGTGAGTAATTTCAATCGGTCGAGGAAATGAAAATACTGCACCGCTAAGTTGTAATTGTTCCATATTCTCCAGTGCTGGAGGCCTTTCAAGATCACATCAATCACCTTCCCTTGGAGATGCTAATCTTAGTTCTGATTCCAAACCCATTTCTAGCTACTCACATCCATGACAATAGCTGTGACGTCAAACAATAGCCCTCATGGGTGCTTCTTTAAATAATAGTTAAGATTCACAGTTCGGGCTCACAGAGCATATCTGTCTAAAACAGCCCTGTGCTTTGGTGAAAGCCCCAAAGAAATGACACACCTGGACATCGTCAGACTCCAAAACTCAAGTTCCAATTATGCTCTTTATTCTCTTGATATTTCCTTTTCAAGTGCCAAGAATAAAAGAGGAAAAATTGATAGACACAACTTGGGCCTGTTTTCTCGTTTCTGTATCATGCTGTGTCTGATTTAATTAAACCTAGTGCTCTGTACAAACAACTGAGGGAAATCGTATGTTCTTCCTAATAATCTACTTCTGTAATGAATTATATAAGAATAAGTAATGGGCCTGAATGGGTTCAAAAACAGCATGCTATCTGTGATGTTATGTCTGTTCCATGTTGGAAATTATAAGAATATCTTCTTCGATGTAAATAAATAGGTTACATAATGAGATGTACAGGATAGAAAATAGGCCTATTTGCTTCGCCGCCTGTAGCGATGAAACAGGAAATCATCTGTTACACTTTACCAATTTGCATCACGATCGCAGTACATGCAAGTAGACGTCTCTAATGGAAAAATGGACAAATGCTTGGAATCCGCATGCTGGATCCTGAGTGAGGGATTATGCCACAGTATGCGTTGACCTACTTCACAATGAAAGACTATCTGGCTGTTGTGCGGCAGGCCAATTTACTTCATAATGATGACAGAGGAAGAGGGAGTGACGGGGAGAAAAAGAATGAGGAACAGAGTGAGAGAGACTTGTCATGTTAGCTCTACAGACCTTGTTCTTCTAAAGCAGTCAAAATGCTTCAGTTGCGCCCACACACCTCTCTGAACCTCCCACACAAACACACACACACACACACACACACACATACTTCACAGCCTGAGGCACATTGTGTGGTCAGAAAAAAAAACACAGAAGCCGGGAAAGTACGTCAAGTGCTAATCAATATGCAGGAGATTATAAAAGTGAATCTTCTTCAAAAACTCACTTATGTGGACAACAACGCGAAGCCCCGCCCCCATCAGTTACAGCTGCTATGGCTGTCTTTTGTTCCAGCATGGAGTTTACAGTGATAACGGTGGAGGATTTAACACTCAAAATTCTTTGTGTTTGTGAGCAATGGGAACTTGATTTCTGGCAGGTAGACAAAAGCAGGTTTCTCATTTCTATCCGGTGGCGGCAACACTAACAACTGTCACCGGCAGATGTTATCTGCTGCAGCTATACTAATTAAGCTTCATCAGTTGCCTGAGAACACTCTCTGACGGACTTTTACATGTTTCCTGTTGACTTGTTTAAAAACGAGAAGCTTGGGTGAATGGCTACATCAGAATCAGAACTGTTTATTGCCAAGTACGTTACACATACAAGGAATTTGACTTGGTGAAAGGGGCATAACATTAAACAAAACAAACCAAGAGCAGTACGTTAAAGCAAGTGTATTATCAAAGTGGCAAATGTATATTAATAAGAAGGAAAGAAAAGTGCAAGAGTGTGTAGCAGTGACACACCATGCTAAAAGACCCAGGCTAAAGCTGCACGTCTCAGGCAAAAAGTCTGCACTTGATACACGATATAGAAGACTTGGAGATAGAGAAACTGCATTGTTTTAACATTGCAGTGTAAATCCAGTTTGTCCTAGTATTTAAAGTGTGACGAGAAACACATAAATATAAGATCACTGTTATTTCCGTTTCACCATACCACTGTTTCACTGCCAGGATAATTGGTCTCCCCACACCCAACGTGCAGCAGAGGTAAACAATAAGACTTTTGCAAGCTTTGGCAAACTCAATAGAACAGGACATCAAACACCCACTCAATCACCACCTCGCCCCACTGCCCGCTAGGCTGCAGGTACAGGGCACTGAGGTGCAGAAGGGCTCGCTTAGGCAAAAGCCTTCATCCCTGCAGCCACGGCCGCCTTTAACATAGTCTGAAGTCTGTGTGTTTGGATGTGTTTGGTCATGTTTATTAAATGTAATGCAAACATTATTTCAGCTAAGCAGACTGTAAACTTCCTCAATTCTAATAACGTGGCGGGGGGAACCGGGTTATCGTCTGTAACTGCCGTGTGAGAGCAGCGCAAAGCAGCGCAAAGCAAAGCATTACCCCACGCTCCGATCTTCACACAGCAAATAGTCGTTTGCTGCTACATTAATGTGAGGAATGTTAAATACAGCCTCCTTTTTAAATATTGAGAAGCAACAAATAAATAAAGTAGGAAATGTATCGGCTCTACTGTCATGGACGAGGAAGTCTGTGTCAGCGGGTCAGCTCGGCCTCCAGTTCATTCTGCTCAGCCTGTCTGGCAGCCCACGGTAGTTGCTCCGGTGCCCTTGTCAAAATAGATCACACCTCACAAGTAACAACTTGATGCCTTACCATAGTCCCCATCTCATGCAGTCAAAGGAGAGTTAACATTTGTATTCAAAATCAGCCTCGCCGTGCTGCTCTTACTCCTAAGCCCTGTCTACAATGCAGCAAAGTTTACGGCATGAAAGCCAAGTTTTTTGTCTTTTCACCGTGAGAGCGCTGAGGCTGAGGAATATTGCCTGAGGATGTTTCATATCCCCACAGCCCCAACTGCACACTCTCTGCTCCCATCTTTGTCTATTTTTCTTAATCACTCGTCTTTTCACTCTATCTTACCATAGCTCTCCCTTTTTTCCTCATGTTTTGTATTCCTAAGACCAACCTGCCTCTTTAACTCCTACCGATTCTTTTAACTTCTGTCCCTTTCCTCTTGTCTGTCTGCATGCATTCCCCCCCCCCCCTTATGCCTATCATGTCTTTCTGTGTTTTGTGGACCTCCCCTCTCCCTGTCAACCCAGGAGCATCCAGAGGAAGAGGCCGCGCTGTCACCACGGAACGGCTCCGAGGAAGACGAGGCACAGCCAGTGAAAGTTACAGAGGGAGCGAGGGGGAGAAGAGGAGGGGGGGTAGGAAAAAACATGACAAGGAGGAGGTGTTCGGGTGACAAGTCCCTTCATGGGAGAGTTTTGTGAAGTGAGGGAGCCGCAGAAAGGGAGAATGAGAGAGACGGGAGGGAAGGGAAGGAAGGGAGGGGGATACCAACAGGCATGCAGGATGTTTTTTTGAGGAGAAACAGCTCAGGGATGCCACTCGTGCACTTCTCCCCACGGGCTGGCCGTTCTGCGAGCGCACCTCGGATAGGCTCGCCGACTGCACAGTGCATAATTTGCTCATTGTTTATACAAACCATATCTTACCCATAATTTGAAGGGCATGCAACATACATTTTCCAAGTCAGGGAAGACACATATGCGGTTCAACCGACTTTGTTCATGTGTGCCATAGTCATGTAAAGCATGCACAATCCTCTTAACCTGAATTATTGATTAGCAGTGCTCTGTTGTTAGTTGCACATTAATGTTGAAGCCAGCACAGTATGGAGCCGTAATAAGTCATTCACTGTATTGAATGACAGAACATTGCCCCCCCCCCCCAGTGATCTGTCAAATGTTTCAGTTCGCTTTCCCAAAATCCAATAAATCAAGCCCCCTTCACTTCAAAGTGCAGAGGCATTTATTTTTGAACAATTCCACATGGGAGGTTGCAAGGCCTGTTGATCACTGCCCATGCCATTCTCTTTGATGTGCACACATACGTTTTCGAGTTAAGAAATCCCAGATTGTGAAAGAATTGCTTTTCAAAAGGCGTGTGTTTGTGCCTAAGACTTTTTTCCACTATTGAAAATGTATCACCGCTCAATTTTAACTGGAGATGTGGGCATTTCCAACACTAGTTCTTCCCTGTGTGACGCTACCAAGACGCTACCAAGAAAGAAAACTGGTCCGGTACAAGAGTCTAGACAGTATAACGCCCAATAATTGCCTGACCAGAGAGTCTCGGGGTGAGGGGAATAACAATGTGTGCTTGGCGTAACAATTACCAGGTTTATCCCGTGCAGTGGAATGAAATCAATGCTTTTGGTTGTTTGACAACTCATATGACGCATTCCAGTAAACATGACAAAAATAAATGGTGTTTGTGCTGCCAGGTGACCAGAGACAGCGGTTACCTTTGTACCTCACGCAGGCCGTGAAACCGTCTATCATCGTGACCCGAGCAATTTAAACAGTTGACGCAGGATGATGCACTTTCTAGCTGACATTGTGTTGTGCTCTCCGCTCGTTTTCATAGAATTCTCTCAAAGCGTACAGAAAGTCTGACCTGAAAATAATGTTGTCGACAGAAACTGAATTTGTAGTATGGTTAATGTTCTCGCACAAGCGGTACCTTCCAGCTTTTCAACATTAAATTGAAGGGACTATAAAGTGCAGTGTCGAACCTTTCACAAAGGAGTTGTATAGGATCCAGTAGCCTCCAGAGATATCAGAACGCACCTGGGCCCCTGCACACAGCTGTTGAAGGTGGCTGAAAATCACCTTTTGAAAAAATAAAATGAAATCGTATCTCTCAAAAGCGGAAATTGGCTCATTTGCTGTATTTGTTATAATAGTGGTTTATTTCTTTATTTTCATTCATCAAAAACAACATAATGATTTATCTGTCCTTATACTTAGGCACGTATAAGGAAAGATAATTAATTATATTGTTTGAAATCTGCTATAACACACATTTAGGTCAGTCTATAAAAAAAGGTGTTAATGGTAAGATTGGTGACAGCCGCACTTGTACAACATGCCAGTCCTAAACACAGCCGGTATATATATATATATTATTTAAATACACAATAAAGTTAACAGAAATACTGTTTTCCCTATCCAAACAAGTAAGAGACAACATGTATACCATTGCCATCATGTGTGAAGACCAATCACAACCAGCTATCAACATGATTGGTTTGCAGAGTGCGCTATGTTGACTTTAGTAACACGACAGTGTCCAGCTGCAAATTGTGTGTAGAATTGTCCTTATTAAGTTCACCCAGCAGTCAATGCCTCTCCCTGCAATCAACTTAAACAAAAATAATCCAGCCTGATCATCCAGACATCCAATACAAGATGTATTGTTTTCTTCAATCCACAGCACTAAATAACCATGATGCAGTAATACAAACTGTAATTAATACAAACTGTTAAAATAAGCATTGTGGGCATTGAAAAATGTTTTCGGTAAAATATTTTAAGCTGTCACAATCAAACCTACGCGCTCGTCGTCTTCCAGAGCAATGATATCAGTCATTTTCGTTTTAGGGAGGCTAGCTGGAAGCCGTCAAAGGAAGGCGGACAGTTTTAACTTCTGTTATTAAAAGGCCCAGTCAAATTAACAGTTAACATCATCTTCATCGTGCAGGATAATAAAGTGTACATGATATGATAGAAAAGTTTGGACAAATAACTGCGGATTCAAAGGCAGGTGTACCTGACAGCTCCTGCTGCTTCCACCTGCTGTGGTTGTTGAAACAGCAAGTTTAAGAGGGTTCTTTTTTTTCCTCCACTTCACACTCTCTGACTCACCTCTCCACAAATAAAGCATCTCAGCCTAAGAAGGCTCCCGACGAGTTACGCAACAGGATCACTTGGGGACACATTGACCAAAGCATGTTCATGATTTATTTCCCCCTGAACAGAGGAACATTACGTCTCTCTTCCTGTTTGGTGGCGTTGCGCGAAACAATATCGGTTGCCAATGACCGCCCTCTCAGTGTGACTCATACATGGCGCCCTGAAATACTTCTTGTTTCTCTGTTGCCTCATTATAATCCTTTGTGTGTCCTCTGTGAATGGCTGATGATGAATATGCAAATGTCCCAACGGAGAGCAGCATGGGTGATAATCACAGCTGAGAATAAGGCTTTTTTGAAATTCTCTGACTGCTGAAGAGACAACCAGGGGTCTTCAGCGTGTGTGTGTGTGTGTGTGTGAGAGTCTGTGTTTTATCGGTTTGGGCAAGCTCAAGCTTTGACATTGTGTCTGTGGTAACGCTTACCAAACCTGTTGAGGGTTGTTTTATCCTCCATAGATTTACTCCATCTGCACAGGAAGTTTAATTGGGAATTTTTTTTTCTCCCCACAAAACCCTTTATCCAGCTGTTGCATCCAGCTAATACGAAACAAAAAAGCACTAATGTATTTCCATAGTGCATGTTTTGAATTGGCATCAACGGGAACAACGTATACACAGCAGCAGCAACACATTGAATTGATGACTGATGTACTTTGGTCATGATCAACACGAAGACAGATGGAGCATCAGCATTCACCGAGGCACTAATGAGGACAGCCAGGAGGTGCAGGGGCCCGTGGTGAACAGTGGGGTCCTGGCTCCAGACCTCAGCACGTCTCTGGTCCCGGGAGTCAAATGTCTCATTATGCGCGGAAGTATTCACAGATAAAGTGAGGGGAGCAGAGAGAGAGAGACGGAGAGAGACAAATGGAGCTCTAGCGCAAGTTCAGCCAGGAAGACCATACCCCTTAAGCCCGCCATCTATTCCTCACATTCCTGCAATCATTCCTCACGCATGCTCACGCATTGTTTACTTGCTGTCATCGTCCTGCACCGTCAATCATGACACCAGCTGCGCAGATCAGCTGATCCCCTCTATCCAATAAGCACACGGAAACAATGACACGGTTAGCCAATCATCTTGCTGCTGTCTCATTTAAATATGACTGTCTCCCTACCTTCAGTTCTTTCATGCTGCTGTTACGCACCCCCCCACTTCCCCATCTCTGGCCAGTCTCCACGGATCCACCAGCCTCATCAACTCATCAGCTCATCAGCCACCACCAGGTCTGGACTCCACGGGGGGATCTATCTCGTTGCTGATCGGGGCAGTCGGCCCCCAATTGCAAATCTCCCCGCAGAGTCCAAGCGCCAAAGACGTTGAGATTTCATATCATCTGTTAACAATAACATGCATCCTTTCTTTATCTAACTGGTCTCTCCCTGATTGAAATAGAGTGAGAGGGGAAAGAGAGACAACCCAGTTAAAAGCTTGTGGTTCAGGAGGAAAATTGGAAGGGCGCAGACTCCCACATGAGAGTCCAGCTTTGAGAGCTTCAGTGATCAGACCGAGTGGCCCCCTGTCTGGGTTGGAGAGAGGTAGACTGCCTGGGGTCAATTAACCTCCAGAGCAAGCCAAGCTGTGCTCTAAGGGACACTGTTTTTTATAGTTACCGACGAGGCATAATTTGTCTCCTCGGACTGCGAGGGTGCTTGCATAAAGCAGGTCATGGGGCAATGAGGCGTAGAAGGCAACTACAAGCGATCCTCACTTTCGGCCCGCCATGTCACTGCCTCTCAGGAAGACTTGCTTTAGCGGGGTCAGATGCTGCGAGAACTTTTGAAGGAATTTTGCCGGCAGCAAAAAAAAGTTTGTTTACCCCAGGAATTATATTTCCATTTGATGTGTTTTTCATTGTTTTAGAGAACAAAGGCACGTCATCTCCAGGCGCTTGGAACAATAGGTCGGATCTTAAATCCAAGAGACTTCGGGAGGGTAGATCGCCACAGTCATCGAGGATAGAGGCGCAACATTAATCATCACCCCGAAAAAAAGGAATAAAAGTCCATTTGTCTGTGAAGTCAGCAAACTTCCCAGAGTTCTTGTAGCTGGCTGGCACGCCACCAAATCAACCGGCTAAGCAGAAAGGCCAAGGCTATGATGTGTGTATCTGCAAGGCTATGACATACTGCATTCTCCTCTCTCGCATTCCTAATGTGATTAAGTCAGGCCCGTTAATGCAATAATCTTGCAACAATGCTGAGTATAATGCTCTAATCAATGCCAATAAAACTGCACTCCTTTCTCCTGTTGGCCAAGCCAAAAACACACAAGTCATCAAATCCTCCTCTCCTCCCTCCATTTCATCTCCAAGCATTCAACTGCAACAAATAAACAACAAAGACAGGAGAAGGAAGAACGAGAGAAAGCGACACCAGGATACACGCATTAAAAGGAGCGTTTCTCTTTCGTCTCCGCTTTCATGTCAAGGCAGGCACTGTCTCCCCCTGTCTGTCTCTTGCTTATCATTTTTATGAGTTCACTACTCAAAATTGTGTGTTGTTCCAGCTCACATGTCAGTACCTTGTCAATATGTTCTTCTGGGTTGCTGTAAACGTAGCCTAGTTGAAATAATATGTATGAGATTAGAAGCTAGACAGATAGTCTTGATTTTATGATAATAATCAGATCTTCAGCTCTGTTATATAAGCTAGCTAATTCAACAGCCCCTGGAGAAAAAGAATATAATAGGTGAGAGTTGAAGCAATGCCATGGGTCGATAAAAACCTTAACTGGTGGAATCATTAGTCCAACAGATTAACAAGTGCATTAGAAACATGTGGTTCTTTTGATAAAAGATCGAGGGTATTTTAAGATAACTCCCAAAGTGCGTTTTGGCTATAAAACATCCAATCACAGAGCTTAATGTTCAGTCATTTGGGAGATTACTGTGTTTTTACAATCTGCAGCTTAAAATAAATCATTTTTCATTTAGGAGTCCATCTTTGATGAATTCAGCTTCCACGGGACCATGTTTTGTTAACATCTGTTCAGAATTCTTCTCCATAGCAACAGCAGCCATCTCTGTATTATCCTGCAGAGCATATGTATATGTTAAGTAATATTGAGGATATCGTTGAAAGAAAGGTTAACATAATGGAAATACAGAATAGGGGAAAACTGTTCAAAAACCAGCAGCTCCTACCACTTTCAACAACAAGATATTGTCAAATGTAACTTCTAATGACGACCATGCCACTCTAATTGTACATAAAGACCTACTTCGCTCCAGAAGGTGGAGCCTGTTTGAAACATAATTGAATTCAAGAGCTGGCACTGTGTGAGTTGTGGATGATGTCACTTCCCATTCGAAAAGATTGTTTGCAGACAGATCATTGACTGAGGTCTGTTCCATTTACCGCACCATTGGAGGAATCAATGGGACGTGTAGTTAATGAGGAATAACTGGAACAAATGGTTGTCTGCTCTAGTGAACACTATTGGGGAGGAGTGTAAAATCCCATTTACGCTTATTATCTTGCATTAAGCCGATCATGTTATCAATTAGCAACTTTGTACATTAATTATATTTACAGTATATTTATTAGAATTTGATAACATTTTAGAGATATCAAAAACCGTAATACATTTTGCAATGTTGTGTAATCTATTTTCTTACATTTATAGCTGGATTGTTACTGTTGTTACTTAACATTTTTAAAGAAAAAAGTTAAACTTGAGTTTAACTTGAGTTTAAAATATATTGATGGTGGTGATGATTCATTAAAAAAAACGAAAATACGTTCCTTTATATTTTTCAATGATTTATGTTGTATTCAAACATTAAGCTCTCATAGTAACAGTAATCCACTCTGATAATTAGTTTTTTGTTATTTTCTGCCAATGTAGTATAGAGAAAAAGCAGTACAAAGTATCTGCCAATCACTCATAGAATACATAAATGCATAAATATGTGAAAATGTGAAGAGAAAGCATGCAGAATAAGTCATCAGCGGTCCAGCTGGTTTCTCTGCTAATTACTGGAGCCAAAACACTTTTTCACAACTCTTCTTTCTCTTAAATAAGCTTTTATTTTTCTCTAGCCAACAATGGGAAACAGGGAGATGGTGGCTGAAACAGTGGCTGGCTAAATATGGGCCTTTCATCCGGCTTAACTCTACAAATGGACCTCATTGTCTTGAGGAATTCGATTTTCTGCCATTCTGAGTGCATGCTGTGTCTTTCTCTGGGGCCCGACTGCAGCAAGCGGGCCCTTATCAACAGCACTCAGGGTGTGGAATTGGGGAATTGAGTTCTGCCTCAAATCAAACCAGGAGAAAGAGCGACGGAGAGCAAACACAAGTGAGAAGAAAGAGGGAGATGCGGAGAGAGGAGGCGGGGGGAAGTTCGGGATCAAATCTCCTGATGCTTCCACTCTCCCACTTAGACACAAGCCACACACACCCATCATGACATGGGAAGCTGCTCAACCGCTTACAAGTGCACGTTGCACCCAAAGCACGTGGATACAGTATAACCTCACATTCAGACACTTGAATACACACAAACTGTGTCAAATTTGCCAGTCAACCCATTGGTGGCACTCCCAGTGGGGAAGCTTTTATACGCTCTAATTTCCAGTCTTATCTTCTAGTGCTCGGAGCCAATGCTCAAATAGAGAGTATTTATCTAAAGATAGAGGCTGTGCTCCTCTGCGAGCACTTGTGCACTTGAGTGGATGTGTATTTGGCTGTGTGTGATGATCTGCAAGGTCCACAGTTATAGAAACAAAAAGAAAAAAAGATTATTACAATTGTCATATACGAACAGGTACACACATGCAATTTGAACTGTGCATTTAACCCAACTCAAGCATCCTTCAGCATTGTCATTTCTGAAGGAAAGAAGAAAAACATCAATATAGCAGGTGACCCCAAACTTTTGTTGTTTTTTTGCAAGATAGCAATTGAAGGTCTTTTGATATACGTGTTTTTTTTAAAATGTTTCTGTGATGTGTTCGAGAAGGCCACAGAGTCTGTCATCACTGTGGCGCTGCACAATTGAGAGGTGCTCATGTTCTTGAACCTTTCTGTTGTTGTAGTTGTTGTCTGTGAGCTTCTTTACAGCCTGCAAGTTCTCATTATGAAAATTATTAGTATTGTGACATCTTCCATGTACTACAACACAAATTGAAGACACTCTCCCGGTTATTTCAATAAAGTTTGTTATTGGCCGTGCTCAGTGGGGTTACAATATACCTGTATTGACAATGACCAGATTTCATGTTGATGATACACATAGGACGCTGTTAAAGATGACTGATTACATCATTTTATGGCAATTAAAAATAATTCTATTGATATCGCCTATTAGTCCCTGTGGACCGGAGAGAGACCAGACCAGAGTCACTGTCAAAAGGCTCTGATGAATATCATGATGAAATCCACAGAGAGGCTGTTTGAGTCTCCCACCATGTTAATAGTTAAACTACCTGCTGTCATCGCCTATAGGCTACACATGCACCGTTTCTGACATGCATCTATTCATTTAAGATGACTGCTAATTAGGTCCAGAGTTCCATATCTGGGTCCATTTTTTGGGCTTTGTAAGAGAATATCCACTTCTGCGAGACGTGTTGTTACAATATGTTCGTTGCCATGTACGTGTTGCCATGTGTGACACAGATCATCGTGTGAATCACTGAACCTATTGCGTCGTGTCCCAGATCCATACTATATGATAATTGTAAAAGTAGACCTAGGCAAAAAAACAAATCAACACACTGAGCTGCTTTATACTAACAGGAAGTGACACAGTAAGTGTAACTTTGAAATGTCACTGCCAGTGGATCTTCACAAACAGAATGAAAAGATGTCTTTCCTGGATTACAGTGCTGCTTTTTCAGAAGCTGTGCATTGCATTGTGGGAGACTGGTATCCATAAACGACATGTTCAAAAACATTTTTTTTTGGTGTGTTTTAGTATTTAGTGTGCATTCCACCTGATCTCAGTTTATAACTTTCCAGTGTGAGCACACGCAAAAAAAAACTGCTTAAAATTAGTATGTAGTTTGCTTTTGGATGCGCCAGAATTGGAGACTACACTTGGATGCTGGGGGGGGGGGCTTTTGGAGCTATAGCAACCAGGCCGGTGCTGCACCAGACATGAAAGCAGAATGCTATCAGAGTAACAGAAAGGAAGTGGCTGCCCAAAGCAGCTAGCAGACTTCACAAAAGACACAATTCAACCTTGTGTTTGTATTATTACATTCACTCATGTGTGTGTTTTAAAAAAAAAAAAAAGTTTAACTACATGCAAACGGCACATGCTAATTAAATGAACTGCTGCCTGTGCATCACACAAATAAAATCACACCATGCTTGAGAAAGCAATGTTTAGTTGATGTTCTCATGCGATCAACTTCACCAAAGCTCTCATTGTTGTGACAAGCCGAGTAAACAGTGCTGCCATCTTATTATTTTCACTGCTCTCTTCCTCAGGCGGATGTCATACATCTCATTAACCAATTAACCAGAGAGAGA
>NC_046988.1:12566864-12579364 GCF_009769545.1 Cyclopterus lumpus
ATGTGGACTAATGCTTTTTCTCCACTTTAGGCTTCCTTCTGCTTCTTCACTTTTTGTTTATGTCCAGCCTTGTGATCTTACGTTATTGCAAATTTAAGCCCACAAATATATTTGCTTATCTGTGAAAACCGTATGAACTGGTGTGTGTGTGTGTGTGTTTGAGTGTGTGCTTGCTTTGCTGAGTTTTAAGTCTGGTGTGAGCTTTTAAATGTATATTTATATATATTTGTAATGCCTCACCTTCTTATATGACTAGTAAAGATCCAGATTCAAGCTTCAAATACTTTCTGTATCTCACTGAAAACCTTAAAAACCGAGGTTGAACGCATCAAAACTATTTTTTTATACATTATTGCCATCTAGTGGATATTTTGTAAACACTACATCTATGTTTCACAACTAAGTCTTTTTTTAATATCTTGCTTTTGGAGAGCTAACTGCATGAGAGAAAAGACAAGGAACGACCTCGGGGATAAGCTATTCAAGTAAATAAACACAAGCCGGTCTCGGCAATTAAAACTGTGGAACATCCCATTTTTCTTTATTCATGAAATTCACAATCACATACTTTCATATTTTTCATAAATATTGCTCTTTATTCTTCTGTATCATGCATTTTATCATACAGATTTATACAGATACAGTCTTGTGTGTCATCGTGTCACCGCATTGTTTGATAATGTTTGTTCCAAACCGGCCGTTCCTTCATTCGACGTTGCACAGATCCTGACAAGAGGTTCTTGTTCTCATGTGCATCCTCCGGGCGATCACTGCTGCACAAACACGTTGGAAAAACAACAACCTCGACTGATTTGTTTATGGAAAATGGTAAAAATAAGTAAATAAATGCTCCGACAGTGGAACATCTGGGCCAGTGTCCATTTATCAGCACGGGAAAACTGCCAGTTAGTTTGATCCACTTTTGTTTTAATTGACCATGGCACAAACAAAGGAAAACTGAAATAAAAAAAAACTACTTGAGGAAAGCTCAAACATGCTCATTCCAACATGCTGTGAAGCATTCTGGAGGATATGTTGGAGAAATGATTTCATACAAACTTTTATTGTACTTTTTATTGGTCCTTTTCAACGAACCTAAATTACATTATATAAAAAAAATTAATACCTCTGGCTTTTTTTCCTCAAACCTCATTCTGAACCACAGGTTGCCACGTCTCTTGATTGTCGAGGACATTTGATTTAACTGAACAGGACAAATGAATACCTCAGAAGATCTAAGCAAACAATATTTATTTGAGTTAGTCCGAAGTAGGAGGGATACAACATAAAAAGGCCCACGACCTTTTGGGTGAAGTGATTCCTAATCAGCGAGCTCACATGGTAATAAACAATGAAGTAGCGTCTATGGACGGGGCATTGACAAAACCAGCATCCAAATGTCCACTAAAGTACAAACACCAAATAGAAAACCACAAAGTAAAAAAATGTGTACAAACTTCTGATACCCAATATTCAGTATACGAGTACAAAATAACTCTGTGTCACATG
Source organism: Cyclopterus lumpus (assembly GCF_009769545.1). Lineage (NCBI taxonomy): Eukaryota > Metazoa > Chordata > Actinopteri > Perciformes > Cyclopteridae > Cyclopterus > Cyclopterus lumpus. Next base: position 12,568,374 of record NC_046988.1, read on the forward strand.
TATACCAGTCACACACACACACATAAACTTTATTTTGTTTGTCATATTACATATTTGTACATACATAACATTTTGACTCCTCCTCAGTAATTTAGGAGCAGTGGGGTGCTGTGAAGCGCCCGGGGACTATGGGGAGATCATTGATCGAACCACACACATATAAATAAAATTTAAAAAAAACAATTAACTTATGCTTTACTAAGAAAAGAACAAATAATATTCAAACATCTAAAGTCTCAGGGTCTCAAATTGTTTCTATAACATTATTTTGTCCTTGTGAATTCACAAATGAAATGAAAAGTTGTCCTCTGTGATTTTATAATGTATATATATATATATATATATATATATATATATATATATATATATAAATGTTATGCGTCTACTGGTTCTCTCAGCTCAAAACTCTCTTTATACAATCTGTTTGCACTCAAGTAATAATATGCACTGAATATTATTCTGAAAATCACCTCAGAATCTCTCGCATCAACATGTACATTATTTTGCCAAAGTGCGAGCATCCATCCATGCCTCTGTAGGTGGAACTGCAGAGGGAAACCCTTTAAACCCATCTGCAATTCACATTATAATGAGAAAAAAAAAGCTCTTTTCACATCATCCAAGTCTTATTATAAGCACTTCTAATCACACAAATGGCTTTGGACCAGCCAACTATTCAAACGTATTACTGGGGACGGATTCAATATATTGAAATCGTAAAAACAACCAAAAATTGAGGCTTGGGTGGGTCACGCACAATAAATTGAATCTCACACACAATCAGTCTTTTACATTATTGGTCCTGTTTCACCACATCTTGGATACGGTTTACAAAGTAGCATAAAGCGATGCATACACAGCCCTAGCATCTCGTCTAGGTCCAGACTTAACTCCACGAGACTCCAGATGCCTGGGAAAAAAGTACTTTTTACATCTATCGCACTGCTGCGAGATGCCGTCTTGAGACTCGAATTACGCCGACATCTCTGAATGAAAGTTTGTAATTGAATATGACCGCCTTCATTTCATCGAATCGAAAGAATCCAGACAAGTTGAGACTCCTGTCTGACGCCGGGCCACCGCGAGCAGCAGGATTGTTTGTGTCTTTTTTGGAAGGTTCAGTAGAAGTGCACCACCTGGAAGCCCCGTAAGCACCTGAAAGCGTGCGCATCCAACTTCCCCATATCGATTAAATTGTGTTCCAAATGCACTCGCACAAGCCCGCTGAGACTCACACTTCTATTGCCCCAGCAGAAAGCGTCGCGAGGCACCGATTGGATCTTGTTGTGGTTGAGTGCTACGGAGTGCAGGGCCTCCGGCAGCTGTCTGGGTACCTGGCGCAAGCTGTTGTGGCACAGGTCCAACTGGTGCAGGACGGGCAATGTCCTGAATGCCCCTGGAGCCACTTTGTAGATTTTATTTTTCGCTAAACCCAGGTGCTCGAGGTTTTTCAAGTTGCCGAAAGCCGCTTTCTTTACGGAAGACATGAGGTTGCCCTCCAGATTTAGAGTTTTCAGAGAGGGGGGAAGGTGTCGTGGCACTTGTTTTAGTCTGTTCCCCTCTAGGTTGAGGCTTTCCAAGTGAGTCGCATTGAGAAAGGACTCCCTGAAAAGGCCCTTGCTTGTCAGTCTGTTTGTACTCAAATCTAACACCACCAGCTCTGATATCCCATCAAAGGCTCCTCCACGGAAGTGCTCAATGAGGTTCCCTTTGAGGTAGAGCTCCTTGATGGACAGCGGTAAGCCCAGAGGAACCGATGTTAACTGGTTGTGATCCAGGTTCAGAGTACGCAGGTTGCGCAAAGGAGAGAGCACCGCATTGGGGAGAGAGTCCGATCCATTCCCCAGGCTGTTGTTGCTGAGGCTCAAAACCAAGAGGCCGGGGCAGCGGGCCCAGGCTGCCTCGGACATCACACTCAGGCGGTTATTGTCCAAACGAAGCTCCTCCAGAGAAACTGGCAGATCGGTCGGCACGCTGTCGAGGAGGTTCCTGTTCAGGTAGAGGCGCTTCAGAGCCGGGATCCCCTCAAAGGCTCCCTCCGTGGAACCGTCCGTGAGCCGATTGTTGCTCAACACAAGGAACTCCATCGAGACGTATTCGTTGAGCAGGTCCAGCTGGATGCTGTCGATGTGGTTATTCATGAGGAGAACGTAGCGGGCGTTATAGGGAATACCATAAGGAATCTTGTCCACGCCTTTGTCCGAGCACTGGACCACTCTGGAAAACAATACGTAGCCTCAATTTGTAATTTTCACATTTCAGTTTTTGTATGGTATCAATCGAAGATTATAAAGAAGCACATGTCAAACTATTTATTTAATGCTTTTTTTCAAATGAAGTAAAAATGAGCAAAGAAAATATCCAGTTGCTCGTTTTGTCTGACCAAAATATTCCATTTAAAAAAAAACTGTAAATCTCTAGAACTAAACAAACACAAGTTCTTAAAGTTGCTTAGACATTTGTTGGAATACATTATGTTTAAATCCATTTAGTCTTAATTACCTTCCATAGCAGGCACATTCCGGAGGACAGTAGTTATCCTTAAAGTAAGGAAAGGGTGTTGGCCTGGTGCCCTTCTTCTCCTTTTTGGGGGTCTTATTGTCCCTTTTCCTCTTCTTTTCCTTGGACTTCTTAATGGTCTTATTTTGACTACTTCTGTTGAGTTTCGTCGGCCTCGTCGAAGGTGCTTTGGCAGTTGTCAGCTGCGGTCCGGCTGAAGCTTTGAACAGTTGCGGTTGAGGAGGAGACGCTTTATTTCGCCTCGCTGTTAAATTGGTGTCGTTTTCCATCAGTTGAACCGTTTTGGGCTGAGTCACGCTTGGTTTAAGCCCGACCGTGGGATTATTTTCATTTGATTTGGTCATAGGATTTAGCTCTCTGGTTATGAACGTTGCCACTTGCACCTTGGGGATATACTCAGTCACATACTTTGGTTGAACCACGGTGGTTTGTAGCTCCGGCCGTGCAGGTTTAAACAATACATTCTTGACCGTGACATCCTCTAACACTGGACCGGCCTTGACTTCCAGTTCATTCGCCTCACCGGGAAGCTCGGTTGAGACTGACATGTGATTGAGTGCGGTGGGATTGGGCGGAGCGGCGGACGGAGGAAAGAAGAGAGGACTAACTGTGGTGTAAGCGGAGGGAGGGCGAGAGGAGACTTGTGATTGAGGGACATTATGATGATGAACTGGAGGAGGAGAACCTGCAGGATTTTGAGACTGAGTGATAATTTGAATGGTGGCAGGAATCATTAATTCTTCCCCCAGCGGAGTAGAGGATGTGCTTAGAGGAGGTGTGAGATCGCTAACCACCGTGTGATCTTCCTTCCCTCCATTTCCTCCTTTCTCTTTTACATTTCCTTGATTTGAAGTCAATATATTTTCCCCTTGGGTCGCTTCGTGAAGAATGATTCCCGCAACCAGCCTGCTCTCTCTTTCCTCTTCCACTTTTTCATGCTTCAGTGTATCCATTTGATCACTTTTCCTATTCTCTTGTATCCACGCAATGGGACTACTGACTTTTACCGTCTCCTCATTTAATGTCTTCTCTGATTTTGCGACCGGATTGAGTCCATCTTCTCTCCTCTCCACTTCTTTATCCGAATCTAAATCTGCAGAGAATGTTTCTCTTTTCGTTTCTTTCCTCAACAGCTTAGAAAATGTCTCCATCCTCGGTTCCTGCTCTGGTTTCCTTCCCTCATGTTCTTTCTCTTCCAATGGTATTGAAACATCGACCAGATGCCCACTCCTCATCTCTGACTGGTGGTCTCTGTCCAGCCCGGCTATCTGGGTGACTTCCAGTCCTACAGTACAGAGAGCAACCGCTCAGAAAGTTCACAAACTGTTTTTCTAAATGCAAAAAAAACTAAATCAAGCTGCTAACAAGTGACATATTAGCATAATAACACCCTGTATTTCCTTTGAAATGATCATTAAATAATTAGCATGCGAGTGTTTATGACCTGTAGTTTATAGGACAGTGATAATTTGTGAAAGATTATAATTTAATTTACAAGTCCATTTTAGGTGAAGGCTTGAAATGTCAAACTGGCCGGATGTCGTACTTACCGGGTTGCAACGCGTATGAATATCCACAAACTGGGAGGAGCATAAGCAGCAGAGTGAGCACTTCCATTGTTTCTGTTGGTCGGCATTAAATTAAAAGAGGAGAATATATTAAGAATGAGCTTGTAAAGGTCTGGATTAAAAAAATGAATGTAAAGCCACGAAGATCATTTTGATTATCTCTTTAAATGTTGCAGTTTTGGGCCCTTGAACAACAAAATAATTAACTTTATTGTATCAGCTTGATACTTAATGACTTTCCCTATTTATTTATGTATTTAGTTTTCAACATTATATTGAACTGAATTGACCACAAGTCCACTATATAAAATGTATGAAGTATGTTGTCGGACTTTTATAAGTTGTTTGTTTATAATTAGACGTCTTGATGATCCTGTGGGAGTAATGTCAAACATATTTTTCTTTGTCTGTGAGTGACTTCAAATAGATACATTTGATCAGACACAGCCCAAATCCATAATCCATAATGCTGTAATAATGATGCTTCATAGTAATGTATGTCTTTTTGTCTCCTTAATCAAATGTGAAAGGTCAGTTTGAGACAAAGTGAATACTTACCTACATATTCAAAATAAACTCACTAAAGTTTTTGATATAATAATGATCTTTAAATACACAAGTTAAAAGACATTTTAATGTATTGTTCAGCTGGATGTGTTGCTTACCTGCGGCCTCCTTCATGCCTCAAAGCTGAGTTCCTGCATTCATCCAGTTGACCCTCCACCTGCCTCCCTGTACGGACTGAGAGAGTCCAGAAGACACGGCTGCACCCTTTGAATCGCACACAGATAGATGACTTTGATGATAGAGAGGCCCTCTCTGCGCGGAGAGTTTTCACACACACACTGGCTGAGCCAGTAATGACTCCTCAGAGGCCTTTATCTGGAAGAGGATTGTCACACTTACCCTCAACGTCAGAGGAATCTGAAGGATCAATAGCGAGAAAGACGGGCGACTTTAAGGGGAAGAGGGGTCAGAGGTGACGGTTTGGTTTTTACAGTGGCTACTGTTTGCCCCGCTGGAGACATTAACATCCCAGTGGTTATATGAGGGTGACAAGTAGCTCCTGAATACTGCTTGGCCTTTGACCCTTATGCTAATAATCTGCTGTACGTCAGGAAGTCTGGGAACTGCTGATGCTAATGAGTGACTTTAGAGAAAAGGGACTATAGTAGTTTAGGTTTGGTTGTGTTTTATTATGTTCTCTTCATTTTACTTTAAATGTTTAACATAAAAAAAAACTTGCTCACAGATTTTAAATAATATGAGGTCTTCAGTGACACTTTGCAGATGTGCTTAAAAGCTAAGAAGTGAAGGAAATAACGACCCATTCATTGACCTCATGGTGAGGTATGTTTGATGAGTTTTTGATTGCAGTTAATGGCCATTTTCTTTATAAATATAATCCGTTGATAATTCCTTCATGTACTTGTAATCTATTAAACGTCAGAAAATAGGGAAAAATGCACATCTGACTTGTACGTGACTTCTTTAAAATGTTGTTTGGTCTGAAATCCAAAGATATACAATTTTTAGAATTATCTAAATCTGCAATTTGCAGTAAATCCCGACATCCGAGAGGCTAAAACCAGAAGATGTTGTGCATGAAAAAAGAATAACACCAAGTACACCATTATCAACAGGGTTGCAGATACATCTGACAAGTGAATAATCAATTCTTCAGCTCTATATCTGGTCTAGTAGGTTGATCATTAAGTTCTTTAAGCAGTTTATTAATTAGACTAATTAGGTGTACGATCCATGCAGCCTTCCAAATTCATTGATTCCTACACGTTGCATATATTTCTTTTAAATGCGAGAGAGTACTGTGTGACACCACTGATCCTTTCCATCCTCCTCAGCCGCTCCATCTATGTTTATGTGGGCAGAAAACCTGTTCACAGTTCCAGAAATCAGAAGCTCTTTTTACATTCCTCAGAATATCAAGTTCTTGTCCGTGCTATTTAGTTTTTGTCACATTGTGCCTCATGTCAGCTCGTACTAAGGTCCAACTCTTCAGTCATTTTGCACACACAGATACATAAATGCTTGCACTCACACAACCAAGAGTTAACTTGCATCAACACTTTTTATCCCAAGAGCTTTGGCATAGTATTTATTTAGTATTTTGGTTTCTTTCTTCATGCAGTTATGAGAACAGGACTTTGAAAAAAGATGCAGGGAAACTTTGCTGAGTAAACACTTTTAAATCTGGATCGTGGACTGATGCCGAAAACAGCTGATCTGATCTGTGCTAAACCCCCCCCCCCCCCACACACACACACACACACACACACACACACACACAGATCACAGACAGATACACTAATGCTGACTTCTATATTGTATTGAACATGGACTGTGAAAATGCCTTCAAACACCACATAGAGGCAGCATATCCCCACGCATCACCGTAAGAGATGCCCAGAGAGAGAGCGTTGCATGGGAAAATGCAGCAAACGGGCTTCATTGTTTTGTCTCGGTGTGCCCAAATCTATTCTGCTCTTCTAAATCACATGCTTTTGAAAAATGAATGACAATAAAATGCCCACAAGAAGACATATTTTAACACCTTGAGCTGTGGCATCTCATTTCCTGTCAAAGGTGACGTAATGTATAGGAGGGGGAGTGTGAAAAGCAGCCATAATGGGAGAATCAGAGAGGTGGGGGTGGTTTCTTATTATACCTGCAGCTGTTTTAGGGTGCAAAAAATAACCCAGTGTTTTTCATTGCATGTAAGCTGACTTTTATGTTCATTGTGGGGATTTAAATTGGCCGTTTCCTCAATTCTTACCACAAATAATGATGCATATCTCCTGTGTAAGAGCAAAAATGGAAGAGACCTTTTTTCATTTTTTTTTTTTCATATCCTTATCATATACATTCAGGTCAATGGTTTATCTGTCTCTCTGGCTTTCATACTTTATCTGAAGCTTAAGAAATAAATGTTACAGTCAAAGCTCATGGTATACAATCTGTCTGTCTGGACATTGGCCCTCGAGCTAAATCCCTTCCACAGTTGACTGGTTGTTCCCCAGTGCATCCAAATGCCTTGACAGCTGCCCAGCAGCCTCACCAGCCTCACCAGCCTCACCAGTTGTCCATACGCCAGTAGATTTTCTTTTAAATCCTCTGGCAAAGCCCCCAAAATCACTTAAAATGATCAAAAAATAAGGTCACATATTTGAGTCAGTACAGGGTCTCTGGTGGTGTTTACAGAAGTGGTTGAAAGCTAAGATTTGGGTTATGATCATGTTTCCCTTAAAAGTTAATTTGAAGTTCTGTTTTTTTTTTTTTGTGGCATCGACATTAGAAGACGACCTCTTCACAGCCGGTTCCCTGACCTCGGTGGTGAAGACGAAACTCAAAGTGAGGTATGTGTCACGAGTTTGTCACCAAAAGACGAAGGCCGGGGCAGGTAAGTGTGGAATTTGCATGAATGGGTGAATGGGTACATGAGTGTGTGTGTGTGTGTGTGTGTGATTTTAGTTTTGTGTCCAGAGCATCGTAGAGTGTCTGTTGTGTATTGATAGTAAGTTATGGCGATTGGACAGATTATTGATGACAACATTAACACTGCTTGCCCTGTTTTTCTTTCTCCTTTTTTTTTGGGAGACAGACACAAGATCTAATTTACAGTAAACACACTAGGGCACAAATCCAGGAGAAACATAGAGTAAAATGAGGTAGTGGCGAATGCAGGAAGTTGAAGGCTGTGTCAAATTAAACCTTCCCCCAAACTATCCCATCTGCTCAGAGCCTCACGGCTGGCAATATAGCGGTGGCGGCGGAGGGTTAACCATGGGCCAAGGGCAAAGGTCACAGACTGTGATCAATTTGTTGGCTAAGTGCGTCAGAGCCACATTGTGTGCAGTGCATGACTCTCTGGACAAACAGCACACAATGGAAATGGACTTTCTTCCCCCTGCTCTCCTCTAGGACCGTATCCCCATATGCCCGTGTGTGCTTCTCAGTGCCCGTAGTTTCTTTAATAGTCGTCACTTTACATATAAATAGCTCTGCTATCAGGCATGTGAGGGTAAAGCAAATATCGACCGTTCCAGCTCCGAGGTATTTGGCAGCAGAACGGAGACTTGCACTGTCCAGGGAGATGAATGTTTTTGGGCCCATTGAGTGAATGTTAATGAGCATCCCAAACGATCATTAGAAGCATGGCAAGATGAGATAAAGTGAAAATAAAAGAGGAACGCAAGTCGAGTCATTTAGGTTTGTATGAGAATGAGAGAGACACTTTTCTTTCCAAGACTAATCCAAATATCTTCTCCGGAGAGGGTGGGAGTCACTATGAGAGGAGGTCCCACAGCATTGTTGGCTTAACCCTGCCTGGAATAGCTCCCCCAATTTAAACCTGTGTTTTTGTTTTTAAGTATGGAGTTCTTGTGTGCCAGTAAATCCAACATAGCAAGAAGATTAAGAGAAAAGAGCTCGGGATGAGGCCGGGAAGAGGAGGAGAATCTGTCATTTAGACCAGTTTCCAGGCTCTTTTTACACTCGGCTTGGAAGTGTTGAAATCAACGTATTTCATTGGCTTTGATGAAGCTTAACCTGCAGGTAACCTTCAGTCAGCAGATCCACGGTCAGGACACGCTGGTCATAACAAGGTCAGGTCTGGAAAGACTGGCTGGACAGGGACACAGAAAACACACTGCAGAAAAAGAATATAATTTCATTCAAACTTAATTAGAATATGTAAAACTACAAGTGCTCTTAGTAGCTGCTTGGTCCAAGAAGATCCATCTCTCTATTTATGGCCTCTTGCGAATGATGTTTCCCATGTAGATGGGATAGCTTTTTCAGTTTGTGAAAAAAAAACTATTATAGGATGCTTTTACATTTGTCCGTCACATATTGCTCTAAAGCAGGAGGCAAACTGAAGCGCTTGCAGCGGAGCGGCTCCTTTTGTCCTTTTTTAAATCACTCCATTGTTCCTCCACGAGTGACTCATTTCTTTCTCAAATATCCATTTAGAGTGATGATATCGCTCGATGTGTGTGCTTAGCCATTTATTGATCCCATCAGCCAGGAAGGAGGCTCGCCATATATGTCCGCAAGGACTCGTGTATCATTACATTACATTACATTACATTACATGTCATTTAGCTGACGCTTTTATCCAAAGCGACTTACAATAAGTGCATTAAACCATGAGTCCAAACTCAGAACAACAAGAATCAAGCAAGTACAATTTCTTCAATAACGTTAAACTACAGAGTACTATCCGTACGTGCCATTTAAGTGCTACTAAAGTGCTAAACAACAAAGTGCTATCGCTAAGGGACATTTAAGTGCTACTAGAGTGCTACTACGGCTCTACCTTCCCTTTTCAAGGTGTAGTCGAAAAAGATGTGTTTTTAGTTTGCGACGGAAGATGTAGAGACTTTCTGCTGTCCTGATGTCAATGGGGAGCTCGTTCCACCAATGAGGAGCCAGCACAGCAAACAGTCGTGATTTTGTTGAGTGTTTAAGCTCGAAGTGAAGGAGCTACAAGCCGATTGGCAGAAGCCGAGCGAAGTGAGCCCAGTATATCCCAGTCGATCCACTGGTCTGCACTGTTTGAACTCACTCGTGTCTGTATTCCCCGCTCCAGCGTGGAGGCAACAAGTGTTGAAAAATGTGGGTGGAAATATGTGCAGGATGTATATAGGGGCTGTATTGTTTCAGCGGGGCAGATGGACACACAATGTTTTGCTGGGCGACGTGGTTCACTGGGCTCAGTTCTCCAGCGCTATTAAGAAATACGTCTCGCTGCCAAAGACATGATAGACAAGGTCAGAGTTACCGTCTACTGCTCGACTGTAAAAAAAACAAAAAACACATTGTACGAACACATGAAGACCGAACTGTGTATATATGTACATTATTCCAGTGTTTGTCAAACAGATGGCAGCAAAACATATATAAAAAAATGCAGCTGACTTTTTTTTAACCATAAATTTAAAATCAGCCTACATTGTGTGTCTTTGTGTGTGTGTGTGTGTGTGTGTGTGTATGCATGGCGAGGGGCCCTTGTTATTATGTCCTGCTGCTTTTCAATGGAACAGCTGTGCAAGCCTCCAGCAGCCGCCTCCAAACAAGGCACAGGCTGCCTGGCAACTGCCCTCCCATTGGCCAACTTTCCACCTCCCCTGACCAATGGCGCGGGCCACGCTATGAGGAAGTGAATGGGGGAGCAAAACACAACAGAGGGAGTGGGAGCAGACATGATTGTGAGAAAGTTTGCAGTGGAACAAAAAAAAAAGGAGTTGAGGCCAGAGACTTCAGGCTCATGTTTCCAACAGGAAGTGATAAGATTGAGAAGGCAGACTGAGAGCATCGAGACTAATCATACTTAGAGGGAAGCGCTTAAATAAAAGAAAAGCGTCTTTTTTTTTTCAGATTTGCATGTGAAGCTTTTAATGTTTCTCAAATCCCGTCTTTGGAAAATTCCAGCATGCTGCCCTATTAGCTTTGACCTTTTAAAATACAATGGAAACAACGAGAATACATCTAAATGGCCATTTGACAATCTCTCCCTTCATTGCTGCCACAATAGTTTCATTTGAATGAAGGCTTTTCCAAAATCACCGTTTTGACTATAAACCAATCAGAGCGCGACAAAAACAAGACTTAACCCCTGACGTGTAGGCGCGTTTCAACAAATAATACCCAAGAAGGTGGTGACCTTTCTTCGTTTGATATCGTCGGCTTTTGCGCTCGGCAGGCTGAGACATGCCACTGCAAAACCTGCGTTTTCAGGGCGGGTTGAGTGGGCTTACCGGAGGACTTGAGTCACATCTCTTGGTGATAAAAGGTGTTTGTTTTTACAGGAGCTGTGACGCATGTGGTGGCTAGATGTGAGCTCGGCAGACGAGAAAAATAAAATGGTTGAGGGACTGTTGTGGG